>NC_059346.1:38237500-38537500 GCF_019703515.2 Myxocyprinus asiaticus | reverse complement strand
ATGAAATAACCTTCTCCAACAGCAAGTTACTTTAAAATCTCGATCATCTACTTGCTGATCTTTATGAACAATAATAGACCAAAACGTTGTAAAGCATTCACCTTATCAACAGAGTCCATGTCCGCCCCATGCTCCAGCAGACACTCCACAATGTCCTTGAAACCGCGGGCGGATGCAGTGAGCAACGGGCTCTCACCCTCACGATTCCGGACGTTGACATCACAGCCAGCCTCACACAGAGCTCGGGCCACCGCGGAGTAACCGTGCCAGGCTGCACAGTGCAGAGGTGTCTCATGCTCCTGTGGAGGTATGAAAACAGTCTTTGAAATTCGGAAAACCAAAAAGTCAAGAGTAAACTTGAGAGCACCTATTTAAAAAACAACATTAGTCTGTGTCAAGATGATTTGCCTTAATAAATTGCTCTTAATTAACTTGAAACCATGACACCTTTAATGAATTAAACAATATTAAATTTTAAAGTGCATTGTTGTGCCTGCCTCAAGCTATGGCACCTGAATATTAGTTTTCTTTTAACAGAGCAGGAGATTATATATAATAAATGGGAGGGATGCAACTGTGAAAGCTGGATGGAATATGTCTTTTATTGTTAAAAACAACAACTTTAAAAAAAAAAAGTATTTAATACTACATAATAATTTGGTTATTAGGGCTGGATATTGATGCAGATTTCCCGATTCGATTCCGATTCACAAGCTCTCGATTCGATTCTGATCTCGATATCAATTCATATGGGTACATTTCTTTTATAATGTCCATTTTGCTTACATATAAAATAAATTATCTATCAACTAATGCTCTTAATTGTAAAGGAACCTTCTAGGCAACCTTTCTAGGTACAATTCGAAAATATTACTTTTACAAATTATATTTTATCATTAGGTTTTCATCAAATTGATAACATTTTAGCTTTCAACAACTGACTGTAAAAAACACAAAGGGTATTGGCCCTTTCCCACTGCAGGTACTAAAGCCCGTTTTAGGTACTTTTCCCCAGGACTAGTACTTTTCGTCGAACTATAGTTCCTTGGAACCGTTTTAGGGGGATTTTTAGCTCTGATTTTTCTGCCTTCAGGGGGCTGTATAAGGAGGTAGGGTGAAATAAGGTGCTTTTTAAACTGTTCAGAGATCAGGTTCCTTTAGAGTTCCATTCATCCAAAAATGCTGTCGTTTAAACCATTAACTGATTAGGCAGCTGCCTACATTTTCAGATGCAGCCAAAGCTCATGTAAAACAGCCCTAACAAATGTGTAACTCCGATACTGGTGTCCTCCGTCGGTGTTGCTGCTATTAAATCTCACGTTCCAAACACGTCAGAAGAAAAATTGTCTATACTAGATGACGTCACCATGGTGGTAACTATGTGAATGCGAATGCAACAGGTGAAAATTCTCCTCAGGTTTTCCGTTCCTCGTACGAGTTCTCATCTAAAAAGTTACTAAAGGAAAAGTACCAGTACTGTAGATGGGAAAGGGCCTATTATTCATTGACTAATGGATCAGTGGATCTTGTCTTTGGACTAGGAATAGGAACATTTTCCATCCAGTAGCTAATGATAGACATTTTAGTCGCATAGCATGAGATTTGAATGCACATGCAAGTGATTTACTTGGAATATAGAGGGTTGACAGATAGAGTGAAAGATCGATCTTGGGATTTAAGAATCGATATCACGATCGTTCAAACGAAGATTGTGATGAATCGGAAAATCAACATTTTTACCCAGCTCTATTGGTTATGCAAGATATTTTTTATTGTTATAATAATTTAACTGTAATGCTACTTGGTAACACACACACACACACACACACACACACTACTCTTAAAAAAGACTGTGCTTATTTCAGTTCTCTGAAGTGGTGCCTCAAGCTCACATTAATTTGCAGCACATTCTGGTTTTAATAGCAAGTCTTCTCAGAAATAAAACAATTTTCAGCTAGGACATTTTGCCTATGAATCACTGGATGCCCCAGTGAGTAATATTTCTAAAAGGACTGGGACTGTGTGCTTATTAAAGTCGCTGCTGAGATCTGATAGTGCTGGACAAATGAAGTGAGGCAGGAACATGATTAGTTTTCAACCATTCGCTGTGTTGTGCTTTTCTCATGTCAGCCCTTACAAGCCATGTATTATGCTCACATTTTCCACTGCCATCAAATGTGTCTGAGGTGAAGCAATTTCTCTGGTAAATAATTATTTGTTTCTTGCAAGTACACTGCCTGGTCAAAACAAAAGTTGCATACTCTAATATTTCATTGGACCGCCTTTAGCTTTGATTACAGCACGTATTCATTGTGGCATTGTTTCGACAACTTTATGCAACGTCACAACATTTATTTTCTGTCCAGAGTTTAATTCATTTTTGGCCGAGATCTTGTACTGATGAAGGGAAAGTCAAACCACTCAAGTCTCCTCCAGCACATCCCAAAGACTTTCAATGGGGTTAAGGTCAGGACTCTGTGGTGGCCAGTTCATGTTTGAAAATGATTCCTCATGCTCCCTGAACCACTCTTTCACAATTTGAGCCCGATGAACCTTGGCATTGTTGTCCTGGAATATGCCTGTGCCATCAGGGAAGAAAAAATCCATTGATGGGATAACCTGGTCATTCAGTACATTCAGGTAGTCAGCTGACTTCATTTTATTGCTGCATAACATTGCTGAGCCTAGACCTGACCAATTGAAGCAACCCCAGATCATCACACTGCCTCTAGAGGCTTGTAGAGTGGGCACTATGCATGATGGGTGCATTGCTTCATGTGCTGCCCTTCTTACCCTGATGTGCCCATCACTTTGGAATAGGGCAAATCTGGACTCAGACCACATGACGTTTTTCCATTGCTCCACAGTCCAATCTTGTTGCTCCCTAGCAAATTGAAGTAGTTTTTTTTCCGATTAGCCTCACTAACAAGTGGGTTTCTTGTGGTCACACAGCTGTTTAGTCCCAATCCTGTATGTTCTCATTGTATTGTGCATGTGGAAATGCTCTTACTTTCACTATTAAACATATCCGTGAGTTCTACTATTTTTTTATGTTGTGACTTCAAGCGTTTTAGTGTTCTCCAATCACGATCATTTAAGATTATTTTCCGACCACATTTCTTCTGCGAAGCTGATGGTTCACCACTATCCTTCCAGTTTTTAATAATGCTTTGGACAGTTCTTAACCCAATTCCAGTGATTTCAGAAATCTCCTTCGTTGTTTTCTTTGCTTGATGCAGGCCAGTAATTTGCCCCTTCTGAAAAACAGTAACATCTTTTCCACGACCACGGGATACGTCTTTTGACATGGTTGTTTAAGAAATGAGAAGCTACACACTGCATCAGTTAGGGTTAAAAGAATTGTTGCCAGCTGAAACATATTAATCACTGCAATAATGATCCGATCCAATCACAGCTCTTAAGTATCTGCTTATTTAAATTCAATTGGCGACTTATTTTTGGTCAGGCAGTGTATATTAAAAATTACAATATAAAGGACAGTATTTGTGAATTAAAACAGTATTTATTTCAAAGTTGATGATTAAAGTTTACTTTAATACCTATTTTGTGGTATCATTTTTATAATTTGTTATATAAATAAACAATCCCTGCATCCAAATATGCATACTTCCTTACTTTATAGTCTGCCAAAAGCAGTATTTCAAATGAGCAGGATGTCAAAACCCTAAGTATGCATAAAACAGTAGGTGAGAAATATCTAAGAGACCTACTGCATCTTGCAAAATTATTAAGTTTGCATCCACTGGACACATTAACATTCCATAATACAAAGGAAGCTGAGACATCATATTCAAAACACTGAATTTTAAAATGATGCAGAAACAGTTGGACAGCTTATTTAAACCATAATAAGCACTATATTTACACCAAGAAAGTTGTTCCTTGTGGGTAAATTGTACTTGTTTAACAAAACTGGAGTAAATTATTTTCACGATTGCTGTTACAGCATCATATATTGAGGCCACGGGACAATGCATACATTCCCTGCTGAAGTATGCCAGGGAATTTATTCATACCACTCACCTGCATAACTAAAGGATGTACTTCATTAACAGCTGAGAGGTACATTCTTCATCAAATGCAGTATGTACTCTGACAGTATGCAATTTGACGCAGCTAATCAAATTAGTGTAAAAACACTCAAAAGCTGTTCACTGTGGTGTAGATCAGTGTGTGTGTGTGTGTGTGTGTGTCTGTGTGATACATACCCGGTCTGGTAGGTCAGGGTTGGCATGGATGCTGCAAAGGTATTGGACAACTTCCATGTTACCATAGCGAGCTGCCACATGCAGAGCAGTTTCTCCAGACTAGAACAGAATGTAAAATGTTACTCACATAATTCCATGATGAGCAAGCATTTTATTAATATTATTAAACTTTGATGATCTGAACAATAGACAAAAATGCAATGTCCATGTGAATTTGTACATCAGAGAAACAATCAAAACTGCAAAACAGGCATTGGGGTACAGCACGTGACTACAATAGACAGCCTGATGCCAAAGAAGGGTTAAAGCAACAGAAAAGTCTTTGTAAACACATCATGTGCCTGGTTCAAGGAAGACATCCTTGTATGCTGAGAACTGCCAAAACAAGTCTCCAATAATCTAAAGAGAGCAACATTGAGTGAAAGACCTTGTATGTCGAACATGCGTGTACAATACTTTAATTTTGTTCATATCCTTTAAATTTGGTGCATTTTTGTATTTCTTGGTATTTTTGTATGTTTTAAATGCATTTCTTTACATCTGTAATTGATCATATACAGAGCCGCCCCTACCCAGATTTTTTTATTGTAAGTATCTATGAAACACACACTTGTTTTGTTGTGTTGTGAAAATCAATCAAAATGTAATGTTCAAAAAGAATTAAAGAAGGCAATAAAGAGTGAGCCGGTAAACTGTTGTCACAGTCTGACAAAGCTGGTCTTAAGCTGATCTCCCAGCCTGGGCTAGCTGGTGTTTAGCTGGTCAAGTGCCCAAAAAACCAGCAAACCAGCTTAGTCAGGTTTAAGCCATTTTTTTCAGCAGGGTGCTCTAGATATTAACACAGTAAACATCATTTGGTAACTTGCTCCTGCTAGCAACTATTCAGCCTGTGGAGACCACTTTAAGAACTCAATTTACACTCATAATGAAGTTGCGAACACTCAAAGTGTGATTCTGTATGGCACTCCAGACCAACTCAACAACACTTTACCCTGCGATTTCGCTTGACTGAGCACTCTTCACCTCCAGTGAGGCAGTCAACACACAGTCAACCATTTTTTCATACAATGGCAAACCTCGGGCAACTGAGTAACCATAGCAACTGCAAATTACCAACTGGAAGTAGACAGGCATGTGAACTCGGCGGGAAAGGTTCTCTGAAGAAAAGGTGCCGGACGGGGAAAGCCTTTAAAAAATCTAATTGGACCTTTCCCTGGGGTTGTGACTGTTGTGTTTGTGCGTGTGTGTGTGTGTGTGTGTGTGTGTGTGTGTGTGAGAGATGGAGACACCTTATCTTGGATGTCCAGAGGGCACTTCTTTTCATGCAGGAATCTTAAGGTCCCCACATGGCCATGTCGGGATGCGTAGTAGATAGCGTTGGCTCCAGTCTGAGGAAGAGAATGGCATGTTTTACTAAAGGTTACATTTTTGTGTATTTGCAGCTGATTTGTATATTTGGTGTTGGCTCCATCTCTAATGAGTATTATGTCCCAATGTACTATTAAAATTACTCTTTAACCATGTTTTACATAGTTCTAGTGGTAGTATTTCAGGGTCTTTAGTGGTAGTTTACATACACGGCCGTGATGTAGAGTGAAATTGGCTGATTAGACAATCACAATTAACATAATTACTTTACTCCATTTTATGTTTACAACGGATATAAGAGCACATTTCTTTTTTTTTATCATCATCTCAGCATCTAACGTTTTTAAATTCAGCTTCTGGATGGATAGTTCACCAGAAAAAATTTAAATTCACTCATCATTTATTCACCCTTATACCATCCCAGATGTGTATGTCCTTCTTTCTTGAGCAGAACACAAATGCAGATTTTTAGAAGAATATCTCAGCTCTGTTGGTCCTTACAATGCAAGTGGATGGTGACCAGAAATTTGAAGGTCCAAAAAGCATATAAAGGCAGCATAAAAGTAATCCATAAGATTACTTTTTACTATAAATCTTCTATTTCACTTTCACAACTGAAAGTCACATGTGGCACAGTTTAGTTTCACTTTCACATCTGAAATTGAAAGTGGAGATTTAGAGTAAAAAAGGACTTAAATATTGATCTGTTTCTTACCCACACTTCTTGTATCACTTTTGAAGATATGGATTTAACCACTGGAGTCATATGATTACTTTTATGCTGCTTTTAGGACCTTCAGATTTCAGGCCACCATTTACTTGCATTGAAAGGACCAACAAAAGGATATTAAAAAAAATCTTTCTTTGTGTTCTACAGAAGAAAGTCATACACATCTGGGGTGGCATGAGGGTGAGTAAATTATGCAAGAATTTTCATTTTTGGGTGATCTATCCCTTCAACACCTTATTTTTATAGGGCTTGCTTGAATATTTTGACTGTATCCATGACTAGACCCCTTTACTGAGTTGGGAGTGTGGATTTAATAAAAATATTTGTTTCCTATCCTTAACAGATACTGTTTTTCTAAGGTTCTTAGTAATTGTATTCATCTCTTGAAATTTGCTTTTTCATAATCTTAGATTGAACAGAACAGATTTTACACAGGAGGATAACCAATAGCTTGGTCAATAATTTAAGTATTTAAAGCCCTTTATTTTACTGTGCACTGGCCCTTAACATAGTCTTCTGTAGTTTACCTGTGGCATTTGAAATAGTAAGACCATAACCACATAAGACCATGGATGTCTCTTCTTTACTGTGTTAGGCCAATGTTGCTGTTATTTGTTTTGAAAAAAATAAAAATAATAATAATAAAATAAATAAATAAATAAATAAATAAATATTAAGAACATATAACAATATCTGCCACAGTTGTATACTTCCCCTAATAGAATATATAAAATATAAGTGACATGAAGACACAAGCATCTTAATAGAAATGTTTTTATTTAAATAAATTATACAATTAAATTTGCAATTTAATTGCAGGAAATCCCTGTGTTTGCGGTATTTGAACCGAAAGACTATGAGAGACTGTTCCATTTCTGACAATGGGACATTAAGAAGAGAAAACAAGGTATACATATGTTGTACGTCAATCGTTTGAGACAATGGAGTACTACACCTTATCAAGTACTTGAATATCCGCCCCTTTTTTCATTAGCACATCAATGATCTGGACGTTTCCACATCCTGCTGCGATCAGGAGTGGAGGGGTTCCATGCTGATGTATGCAAACAGACACAGACAAACAGAAAGACACACAATCATTGCATTCAATATAACAAGGCACTAATAGCTCCTTGTCGCATTGGAAAGCGGTTTTAAATGAGCCTGTGATTCCGAGTCAGTGTGAACAGGCTAATTTAAATTAGCCTGATTCATTTGTTATCTACAGCAGTTTGAATTGGTGCAGAGTGATCCCACTGGTTGGTAAAAAATACTTGGAGGTTAAAAGACTGAAATCCTTTCTCCAGAATGGTGATAAACTGAATGAATAAATGCATGAGTCGTGGGGATGATTCTCATTGTGCATATACAAGCACACACAAACATGGATAGAAATGCAATTAAAAGCACGTTTGTCTATTCACATCAGTGAGCAGATGCAGTTCCATCAAACACAGTGTTCTGACAGTCTGTGCTACCAGCTCAGGATGTGCTACCAGCAGTAGAAACAGTGATATGTAAAGTTTAAACATGGGTAGCACATGTCGGGAGGCATGGGAGTACCTGTCGGTATGTACTACAACAGCATGAAAAACCTAGGCAGCACAATTTGTCAGGCAGATAATACCTAGCAGGATGTGCTACCAGCATAACTATCAGATAGTTTGACATGGTGTAAGGCTGTACTAAGCTCTAACCCTACCCCAACCCCAAAACTATGCGAATATAGCGTTGCTAGCACATCCTGACAGGTAGCATATATTTTCAGGACACCGGCCATGCTCCCTCCTCCTACACAAGCACAATCACTTTTCCTGTCTCAACACAAACACACCTAACATATCCTTCCTTACACTTATACTACCATGCGCATATCCAAACTGATTAGTATGAAACTGGTAATTAACCAAACAATTATTCTTCAGAATTATCAAAACTTCTATTGTAGCTGTGACACTGCAAAGCAAAAGTTCACCCAAACTCAAACAGCGCTGTAAAAGTCAATTTTGTCTTGTTTTACTAAAATGACATATATGTACTTGATAAGCAAAATTATAAAAGTTATTAAGAAGTGTTTTCAGAGAAGTATCTTGAATTAAAGGTTTAGATCACCCAAAAGTTACAATTCGGTCATAATATACTCACCCTTATTTTGTTTTAAATCTATATGACTTTCTTTCTTCCACAGAACACAAGACGATTAATTCTAAACTATGTTGATTTAAAACAGGTTTGGAACAACATGAGGGTGAATAAATGATGATTTCATTTTTGGGTGATCTATCCCTTTAAGTTTATTTTTGTAACCCCAATAGCAATTATCTTTTTTTAAATTTATTTTTTATTTTATTTTTTATTTAAAGCATAAACCTCATTAAATTTGGCTAGATTTATGTTTAAAACAATATGCAAAAGGGGTAACAAAAATAAACTTAATTCAAAATTGAATCTTTTGAATGAATATATATTGTCTAAATATCTTACGCAATTTTGCTTTTTATGTATATTAATCTCATTATAAGGATATTTAGATATTTGTAGTGGGAAAATGACAAAAAGATTTTTCTGACTTTTTGCATTGTGGTTGTGATGCGGTCCAATTACTCTTTCTTATTCACACACTGAAAATGACAAAGCAACCTACAGTGACATTGATACACTTATCAGCTCAATCGAGCTCAGTGTGGCTACTGATCACCTGGACTGAGTCCAAGTCACCAGTCACTAGGAATGTCATTCAGGACCCCTTATCAGTTACTCAGTCTTCAAGTTTATAAGCACGGCTGTCACTTTTTCTGTCTTTTACCTTGCCTGTGTCACATCTCTGTAAGTCTGCAATCTATTGCAATGTCTAACTCACCTTGTTGGGTTGGTTGATATCATAACTTGTTAGGGAGCCAAGCAGGTGTTTCAGGCCTGGAACATTGTCGTCGTTGATTGCGTGGATAATAGCCTTTATCACAAATGAGTCTTCCTCATCCTGTTGAAAAACAAAACGCTGTAGACTAAAACACATTCTGCAAGCACACATTTTACATATTTCAGTTTGAAAAGTTTGAGGCCATCATACATTTGACCCAAAGTTTAGGACAAACTCACACCATTGGTTGGCTAGGAGTTGAAATGTTTGCTTGAACAAACAGAGCAATGATTTGAAAGCACCACAGATCAACAAAAGTGTTTACAATCTTCTGGAAGTCAATCTAAAATCAAATTACTTTCCCCTATCATAGCTTAATGTGAAAAGATAACTAAGCATTTAAAAATAGAAAAAAAAATATGTCACTTTTAATTTAAATAAATAGCTCATTGATGAATAAAATAATTTGAAATAAAGAAAAAAAAAAAAAAATCAAACAATTATCAATAATCGGCTTGGGTGACGCAACTTAACCCACATGACAGTATTAAGGATATAAAACAACAAGCTTGGAGAAAAAAGCAACAACAGCAGGCCTCTTTTGACAGCCACAGTTTGAGCAAATCCTTTTATGCTCAGTAGTACTACAGTGAGTCTTATCATCAAATACACAGCGTGAAGTCCTAATCCTATTGAATAATTCAGACAAGGGGCAAAACACAGACAACGCTTTCTCTTTACTGCTCAACGCGAGTTAGTCGGTCATTTGACCCAATCACCTCCAAACAGCATCTGACAGATCTGACACACGGGTCCGAACACTAAAAAACATGGCTACTGACTGGCCATTAGGGACGGAAAGAGGAAGAGAGGATCTGTATGTGCAGCCATGCAGGCTGAGCAGAATTCCTTTACTTAGTGAAGGAGTATATTGGAATAAAACCAAGACAGACCCACATACACTTACGCTAATACTAGACAAGTGTATCCAATTACATAGAATGCACGCTTTAACACACTCTACACACACTAGGAAAAAAACAGCCAAAGGCTTCTGAAGAAAACAATTTTAGGCAGTATCTCACAGGTTGCGATACTCCTATATGATTTTATGTGCTTTCTGTGCTTGTTTGTAAATTTGAGTGAAAATCAAAGACAATAAAGTATCTATCCATCTATCTTGCTAGTTATATTTCTTCTTCTGTAGAGATCTATTCCTTAGAAAAAACATATTGTGGTGCATGACTGGTTCTAAGGTGTCATGTCACCACATAAACTTCTGACTTCAGCTCTGTAGGTCCACACAATGCAAATGAATAGTGACCAGAACTTTGAAGGTCTACAATGCATAAAAAGGCAGCATGAAAGCAATCCTTACAACTCCAGTGGTTTAATCAATGACTTCTGAAGCGATCCAGTTGGTTTTGGGTGAGAACAGGCCAAAATCTAATCTTTTTCACTATAAATTTTGACAGCAATCTCCTTGGCGATCATGATTTCAAGCTTGCTTACACTTCTTAGTGCTTGACACATGCGCAGAGCGCTAGATGGCGCTTTAGGAAGTGTAATCAAGCTTGAAATCATGATCGCCAAGGAGACTGTGGTCAAGAGTTATAGTGAAAAAGGAGTTACATTTTGGTTTGTTCTCACCCAAAACCAACTGAATTGCTTCAGGAGACATTGATTAAACCACTTGAGCCTTTTGATTACTTTTATGCTGCCTTTATATGCTTTTTAGAGCTTGAAAGGCCTAGTCACCATTCACTTTGTATGGACATTGTATGGACCAACAGAGCTGAGATATTCTTCTAAAAATCTTCATTTGTGTTCTGCAGAAGAAAAAGTCACACATCTGGGGGTGCAAGAGGGTGAGTAAATAATGAGAGAATTTCCATTTCTGGGTTAACTGTCTCTTAAAGGCAGAAGTAGAGCTGAGTGTATGAGGGAGTAAAAAATTGAATGGCAATATAACATGATATAGCAAAGAGAATGAGAAAGTCAGCTGTAAACTTTAGATAATTTATACAGCATAATGTCAGTGACTCTTTTTGTTTAGTGATGTATCACACATCACTAAGCAAATATTTGGATGGTATAAAGAAAGATCATGCAAAACACCACATGACTGTACGAGTGTGTCAATGCATGTGTGATGGTATTAGTTTGGATAAGTCTTCTGACTTCATGGCAAGTTACTAACAAACTTTCACTGCAATCAGCATTCATGCATCTTAATGTGTTAAACCAAAAAAGGATTTTATTGTCCTAACCAGCCACAATAGTGAGCAATGAGCAGCATGACATTTCTCAATCTATTGGCTTCTATTTCTGCAACGCTGTGCTGGGTAGCAACACCCAATGTGAACTCTCATCGGCCCCAAATCCTGCACCTCATACATGAGCATTAAACATAAAATATATTCTGATTGGCTGTGATTGTGTCATGTTGTGCAGCAGTTTCGCAGTCAGAGTGGAAAGACAAATTGCTTTGTGCTGGAAACTTGGCTCATTGCGTCTGGTTAGGACACGGTATTAAGATTAAATGGGACAGAGGTTGATTCAATACATAGAAGTATTTATTTTATTATTTATTTTGAATTTTACAACACTTTTGTGTTTGGTTTCTAGTCTATTTGTTGATTTTCAGATCATTTCACTTGGTATTTCCTTCGAATTATGAAAAAATATTCAACATGTCTCTTTACAGAAATATATTATTTGTAAGTTTCCTGAATAGTGAACTGTGGGCTCTTACCAGTGTGTCATCACTGCGTGCCACACTCATGTTGCTCCTTGACAGGAAGGAGCGGGAGAGCCGGTTACACAGGGAGATGAGATGCACCGATTGCTGAGGAAGAGACATAAAATAAACAAGAAACAAGGCTATTTGTGACACCTTCTGTAGAGTTTGCAAAAGGCTTTGTAATTTGAAGCTTCAAACACAGCAAAGCTTGTCAAGTAGATGAAAATTGTTTTTTTTAAATAACATGCTAACTGACTAAATTAACCTAATTCTCCACTTGAGGGCATTGTAAATGTGTGTATGGTTCTTTGGTTTTCCATAGCTGCTAGGGTTTTGTATGTATTGTTTTGTATGCTTTAAATAGTGTGAGGAGATAGCGTGACTTATTTTTGCGAGGTACAAAATGCTGATCATAAAAAAAACAAAAACAAACAAGACAAGCAAAAAAAAACCAAAACACTTAAGTATTAGTACTGCTCACATTTCAAATAGAGGAAATTCTCATAATAAAACATGATGTTTTCTGTCTGAAACATAACTCGCATTAAAAACAGAAATGAAAAAAAAAAAAAGAAAAAAAAATAGAGAAAGAAAGCACCTTCCACTTCCTTCGGACAGCAAACTTCTTAAATTTCTCCATGTTCACAGCCGACTCCTTACGGCTCAGTGCCTGTTGTGTGTCCTTTGGCTTTATAAATACAAAAAATACAATTAAAAAAAGGCAAATTACACACATCGTAATCTTAAGGCAATGGAGGCTGGTTTATAATGGCTTGATATATGCTGTGGTTGTTAGACAAACCTTAATCCAGGGATGTTGAAGACTGTCCAGGATTGTCATTCTTTTTCTGTGAAAATGAACATTAATAAGAAAATTAATTTGTGTTATTTATCATTAAGATAATTTACAAAATTAAGACAAAATTAACAAAAGTCAGGAAGTCTGATAATCTCTCGTCATCTTCATTCTTTGTCAACATTTCAGTCAAACTATAAGTTGCTACCAATAAGCACATTCGACAACCTCTGGAGGAATTCCAGAGCATTCAATCTACAAATCAAAGTATGCATATCACAGTGTTCATTGCAGAAAACACAGAAGGAAAGGTGGGATTGCGCTCTGTACAATGGAATGTTGCATTTCAGCATTCATGACAATGTTCTGATTTAAACAGAATTTATGCCGTGAATAACGCATTTTGCTGAAGTACCGAAAGGTGTTAATGACTTCCATGGAACTGGTTTTAGTTCCCATTTAAAAGGCAAAAGAAATGTATGAGGTCAGTGTATGGTGTAAATAAGGACTAAATGAGAACAATCAACTACAAAAGTGATGGAATTTGGTAGCCCAATGTGGAACTAAAATAGGAATAACTATTGTCTACACCTTCACTTGCAAAGCACTTGTTCCTGTTTGTTGACACAAAGCTCTTCCTTAATCAGTTAAGGGTATTATGATTTGTGGAGAATGTTCTAGATAGACAAATTCAGTTTGATTATAACAAAACAGGTATTATTATTAATATTAATATTATTAATACTTAAAATTCTTAAGTATTACTTCCATTTATAATATCAGTAGGGTTGCCAATTTTGAATCTCATTCGGATAAACTATACACTACTCAGGTGAGAGTCAATTCTGTATCCCATTCCTCTTCTTCTCCCTTTAATTTTTCTGTTACCTCTCAACTGTCCTATTAATAAAATTGACAGTCAAAACATAATACAAAACACAAAAAAAAGAAAAAAAAGAAAAAGAAAAACACAACAGACAAAAACAAAACCACAGAAATGCCAGTGATTCCTTTAATTGCTTCACAAACTATTTTAGTGGCTCTTACTTTGGATCTTTGATCAGTAGCTGTGCAATGAAGTCTTTGGCCAGAGCACTGGTGTGGCTGAAGAACTCCTCATCGAACTCATAGTCCACAGCCGACACATTGGCAAGTGTCTCCTGCTTATTTTCACCCAGGAAAGGTGATGCACCACTGAGCCTGAAGATATAGACAAAAATTATGAAGTGTAATAACCAGCAATAACAACATTTTAAATCTACCATTTATTGGATGTGAAATTCTTCAGTAAAACAACATTTAGCAGATTCAAGTGTGATATGAACAATGATTTGCCATTTTATAAACTACAGCCAAGCAGTTGGCCATGACTAAGTGTGAGAATAGGGCCAAGGGGCATATAGCATTTAACGCATGAGTGATAGGCACATTTTGTGATAAACAACTCTCTAGTTCTCCAGACTAGGGTTAGCATTTAATAGTGTAGTGCAGACCACAGTACCAGAGAATTATCCAATCCATCAAGCTCTCTTTCCACTATTATGAATCCAATTTACTGCTGTTACTAATTAAAAATCTGAAACTGATAAATCAGGAGTGAGAGGATGGCTTTTAGAAACACTGACAGGAGATAAACTCCATTAATTATTGTAATGCTACGGCTGTTCAGAATTCACACTGCCAATTATTGTCATTCCCTGTGGGGGACAAACATAGATTGACTCAAAAAAGCGTGAAAGAAAGAAAGGTAAAATAGGAAAGCATGGCAAGCGACAGGATTAGATGTGAAGATGGTGTGCGATATCTACCTGAAGCTCTATTTTTATTTGCCAATGATGAGAGGAGTGGGAGGAACAGCCCTGAGATAGACAGAGAACTTTATAGCTCTCTTTAGACTGTTGTGAGGGAAATGTGATATTAGAGCATGTTGATGGATGGATAATGATGGGACAGATAAAGAAGAAACAGAGATAGAGAAGACAGAAACTGAATCGAGAAGTAACAGAGAAAAAGAAAAGACAGGAGGCATCCACACTGCAAAAAGAATAACATTTTCTTGTTTTACAGTAAAAAGTTTCAAACATAATTACAACAAAATTACATAGGATATTTTTTTTAGATAAATCAAACATTTATGCTTATGCTTTATAAAACTATTTGCCAATGGGGTGAGAAAAAATACACTTGTACACCTTTGAATTCAGCTTATTTTTCTTACCCTACTGGCAAATAGATTTTTCTTGTTTTAAGCATAAACCTCAAATTGTGTTAGATTTCTCTGAAAACAAGACACAATTTATCTTATTTTATGGATTAAATAATTTTACTGGAAAACAAGACAAAAATACAGTAATATACTTTTTTTTTTTTCAGTGAGATTCAAGTCTTGTTTGCAAGAAATCTAACAAAATGTATTAATGTTTATGCATATAACAAGAAAAATGATTTGCCAATTCAAACTGAAAAGTTTATTTTTCATACCCCATTGTCAAATTGTTTTTCTTGTTTAAAGCATAAACCCTTAATACATTTTGTTAGATTTATCTGCAAACAAGACTTAATATCTTAATATCTGCCATTCTGCTTCTCATGTAATCTTTCTTGTTTTAAGGATGTTTAGATATTTTAACCAGAAAATAACACAAAAATACTTAATATTTGACACAGATTTTTGAGTGGGAGGAAAAGTTTCATGGATCATATATGGATCAAGGTCCTCCAAATGTGCATTACCATAATGCAAAAAAATGTCACTCATTACTGTTATAAAATCATCCTGTATTACACTGTATCCTGTCCAGACACCCTTTTCCATCTAAATCAGCATCATTTAAAATCAGTACAACAAATATTACCATGACATACTTACAACTGTACATTACAATTACATAATGTAATTTTTTTTATCATTGCATCATTACAGTAATGAGAATTAGATTTGAATTACAGGCTTAATTGCCATTAAAATAATGTCACAATGGAAAAAATCCTAAATCCAAGCTTTGTTTTCTATATACAAAATATCATTTTTTATTTTATTTTTATGTTTTGGATTTTGGGGTGAAATATACCTTGAACATTTCTTGACAGTAATTTACCAATTTACCAGTTACTGTATGTCAGAGAATTAAAGATTTGGTTCCCACCAAAAAAAAGGATGTTTCCTTCAGGTCTTATCACAAGAAACCAGCAAGTTCCACTCTTTATATTGCTCTGAGATATGTTAGTTCCCTCACATTAACACACAGACTGTTTTAAGAGGAAGCTCAAAGTCTCCTCTGGAAACAAAATGTCAGCTCTACAAATAGACACAATGTAGATCATGGAAACATCAATATCTGATGCAGCACTTGGCTGTGTGGAAGATGGTCTCCCTTACTGGGTTTACTGAAAACAATCAATTAATTTGAGAATAATAGCACATCAAGAGTTTGTTCTGTGACACTGGTTTATACAGGCCTGTAAATTAGTGTAACAAAAACACTTAGCAAACAAACGAAATGGTTTCACATTCAGCTCAGTTTGGCCACCATGCCTTCAGTTTACAGCAGAATGTGATTACAGCCATATCTTGAGAAAAATAATGCAATTACAAAAATGGATACTATTAGGATGTAGCCAAAGCAAAAATCCATAAATGCACTCAGATTTCATTTGTAACGATATTTCTGTTTTTATAACATCACAACACTGATGTTATGAATACTCACAGAATATAAGTGATCACACCTATGCTCCTAAAATTAGACAGATAGAAAAACATATGATTAGCATAGAATAACTGAGGTAACAGGAAGGTCAGATTATGTTTTAAGATGAAGTTTGTTCTCACCACATATCTGCCTCCAGGCCAAGGGGCTCATAGTTTACCACTTCAGGAGCTGCAAACCACATAAAAATAAATGAATAAATAAATAACTGTTTACATGTCATGTATGGTCATCACAATTCGATACCAACACCAGCGAGATATCAAGATTTCCACTACAAATCATGATACCACAGAAAAAAATGTATATGCTATTAAACATACTGCTTTACTTCAATAGTTAGATATTAATGAAAATATAAACAAATTAAATCAAAATTGCCATGTAGTTTTAATGTGAATGCATTTGAACATTCAAAAGCAGCCACCTGTCAGTCTGATAGTGCGCATGTAACAAACAGTCAGTACTAGGGTTGGGCGACATGACAATATGGATTATGGCAAAGATATTTAGTCAATCGATAGAGATTTTGCTATATCGTGTATATCACGATATGTAAATTAATGTGCACAGTGTGGGCTTATCTTGGGCAGGGATTCAGGTAAGACTAAAGGAATTTAAGAAACATGGACCCGGTTTTTATGGCATTTAAATTTTTTAGGGGGCTGTCCAAGCAAATTCAATGACATTCATCTCGCGTTTGGCGATTCATAAGCACTTAATATGCTTCTCATCTGACATGTTCATCTTGTGTTCCATGATGCGTGTCGCGAGGGCTATCTCTGGAGCGTGTGAATCCAGCAGGCTTCCTGATATTTACTGGAGAGCACAGAGGTGGTATTACTCACGCTACTTAATAATTCTTGATCCAGGAAAAAAAACTGAAACAAACATCTCTTTACAGATCAGGATGACTCCCAATCAAGTCATGAAAATGAAGAGGAGCTTGTTATTAACACAGGCTGGACATCTTTGGAGTAGGTTCACAAAAGCCAACACAGAGAAGAAAAATGTAATCTGCAAACTGTGTTGTATGATAATAATCACTCATAATACAAGCAATTTGTTTTACCTCCTCAAATGAAGCATGCAAAAGAATATTATGCAAGCCAAAAGATGCACTCCGCATTAATTCGGTCATAGTTTTTTTTTTTTTTTGCAAGATGTGTTTATATTTATTTTATATTTATATAATATTTAATATTATATTTTAAGAATTGTTTATTTTTGTTGGAATTTTTATTTTTTTAAATATATTTTTTATGCATTATATTCTTTGTTGCATTGCTTTGGAAAGATCTTGGGTTTCTTGAGGAAAGTTTGTAATAATAATAATAATAATACTGGTCAAAAACATTTCAGACTGAAATACGGCATAATGTGAAATTTAGCATTATGGTAAGAGTGATTAAAACCAAAATGAGTTTTTTTATTTGAATTTTTACTTGGACTATTTTCAAGTTCTGTATAAAGAGAAAATATTTTAAAGTATTTAATTCACTGACTGGATTATCCAACAATGGGCAGTACAATATATTTAACATATTAACCAATTTTTATTGATTTTCCTAAAAAATTTACTATATTGTTATATATATCGTTATCGTGATGTAAACGTACTCATATCGTGATACAAGATCTTGATCATATCGCCCACCCATTGTCAGTACTAGTCAGTACTCTATACTTCCAATATTGTAAAAAGACTGGTATTGTAAAAAAAGAAATTAATTAGTACTTGGTACCGATGTATCAGTCATTTTGACATCACAAGTATAACATTAAAATTGCCTGGCATACATGTTTTTAAAAGATTACAGAATGGTGAGATATTTTCATAGTTTCTCACTTTGTGTGTGAAATGAGTCACTGGTTTCATCCGGATCTCAGTCTCTGATGTGTTAATAAGTAAACAAGGAAATGAGGCTGAGCAGAAGAGATGGCGCCCATTAGCCTGTGAAGACACTAAATTTTAAATCTCTCTTATCATGCTTACTGTCTGGATTCATAGCTGTGAGAAAGCAAGTTGTTCTTAGACAATGAGGCTAAAAAAAAAACAAACAATAAAAATTAAGGTATGCCTGTTTAATTGTCCAGTCGGTCAGCTACTATTCTAGACTTGTTGGATTAGTGTCTGTAAGACCAGGTGTCTAGCTTGACCAGACTACTGGTGGGGTGTAATTTTGAGAACTGAAATAGACTGCACTGTGGGGTAGTTGGTACTTCACTGTGGCCTTGAGCACTGTGTCTCTATTAAGTCACTTCCTGCAGCCATACTGGCTGCCATTCGGGTAGGACTAGATGTGAAGCCAAAGACATGGAGGGCTGGGAGTGGTGTGGGTGTGTGTTGTGTGTATGTGGTGTGCTTTGTGGTATGGATGGGGCCTTATTGATGTTAATTTTGCCTGAAAACACATAAAGACCTGACTCATATTGTTAGAAGAAATGGCAGTGCGATTCAAGGAGGGTTTTCTAGTTTTAAGTACAAACCGAAACACATACAGTACTGTGCAAATGTCTTAGGCACATAAGATGTTTCATAAAACATTTGTCTTAAGATGGTTATTTATATCTTCAGCTTTAGTGTGTCAATAGGAAATATAAATGTTAGACTCCCAAACATTACTTTTACAAATAGAAAAGATTAGAACAGAAGAACAGGGAGCACTGCAACAGATAGCATGGCCCCCACAGAGCCTCCCACTGAACATCGTGTCAGTCTGAGAGTACATGAAGAGACAGAAGCAGTTGAGACAGCCTAAATAGATAGAAGAACTGTGGTGAATTCTCCAAGAAGTTTGGAACATCCTATCTGCCAACAACCAAGAAAAACTGTGTCCAGGTGTACCTAGTAGAATTGGTGCTGTTTTGAAGGCAAAGGTGGTCACACCGAATATTGATTTAGCTTTTTTTATGTTTACTGGACTTTGTATGACATTAATTGATAAATGAAAACTATTTATGTCATTATTTTTGAAGACATACACACTATGAAACATTTTTCCTAAAACTTTTGCACAGTACTGTACACTACTACTGTAGTCAAATGTTCTGACACTTGATTGAACATATGTTTCTCATGGTCTTGAAAACCATGTGATCAAAATACTTATGCTTAAATGATTGAAACTAGCTTTGTAGACAAATATAAATTGTCTAAGCAATTTTAACTAAATAAATTGGAATGGGTAGTGAAGGAAAAGCAGTCAACAAGTGTCTAGCCTACATTGGAACTCCTTCAATACTGCTTTAAAAGCATCCCAGGTGGCACCTGAAGTTGGCTGAGAGAAAGCCCAGAGTGTGCAGAGTCGTTATATAAGCAAAAAGTGGCTACTTTGAAGAACCTAAAATATTCCATGTGTGTGTTATTTTATACCTATTACCACTTTTGACTGGTAGTGTATCTTTTACACTTGACAGTTTATTTAACTTAAACTATCCAGCTATTGGTAGGGTTAATTTGGTATCAAATGAAGGATCTATTGTATTTCTTAACAATAATGTCAGGCTTTCACTTCATATTACACATGAAAGGAATCCAGGGAAGACTGGACAGGGGATGAAAACAATCAGAGCAGGTGTAATTACAACAGATCTCTATAGAATGACCACTGGATGATACTGACCTACAAACTCTGGGGTACCAAAGATGTTTTTGAAATCGTTGCCAAAATCGATCTTGTGGGCCAGGCCAAAATCAATGAGCTTAATGCGCGGGTGAGGCACACTCCGGTTCAACAGCATGATGTTCTCCGGCTGAGAGAGAGAGAGAGAGGGTAATATATTACTCAGACAAGTGACTATATTTTGTACTGTATATACCATAACATTTTTGTATGCAAATTCATCCCCATTTTATTTTATTTTTAATTGTATACCTTGTCCCTTTTCCCCTTTATATCCTATATTTTTGTGTTTACGTCACCTTATTTATTTTCTGTATTTTCTATTTCAGTACTATAAATACTACACTGTGGCAATATTGTAAATGCTGACAATCGTGCCAGTTAAGCCTGGACTATGAGCCTGATAGTTAAATTGTTGGTAATAGAGCATGAATGAAAGGGAGAAAAAGAGAGAAAATCTGTAGAATCTTATACAGTAGGTACACTCACTGATATATATAGAACTGGAATGCTCATGATGTCATATCAGTGAAGCCACTTCGCCGCCATATTGCTATGCCCAAACATTCCAATGTTATCTCATTTCAGCGAGTAAACATTAGTCATTCAATCACCAATTTTATATCTGAAATCTGCATGCACATCCCTACAATGCAAACGTCCTACACATGTAATTATTTATTTATTTAAAGTTTCTTGAAATCCTGAGCAAGTTATGTATGTCTACTGTATATCAAACAGTATCACCTCTAACAAACTTCATCAGCGAACAGATCAGCTGAATGTAACAAGTTCACTGAAACAAACAGATACAAACAGACATTTTCATACTTATTTATTGTGAACATCGAAGTGTTTGTTCATAGCTACTTGTTTTAAGTTTTCACTAAAAAGTGCCTTTTCTCGCGGTCACTTGAATAAGAGCGAACTCTCTTTCTCCCTCTACACGTGCAGCGGGCACGCAGAGAGGGAGACACGCAAAGCAAAGCTGGTTAAAATTAAACTGACACGCTAGGCTTAAATGGCAAATTAATACATATTTATAACATGTATTCATGTATGACTACAGAGAGCACTTCAATATGAAAACAAGCAAATCCCGGGCATTGATGCTCTATGGCAGTTTGGGCATACCAAGATGGCCGCTCGAACACTTCCAGTGGCTCCACCTCCTGCTGGCAGTTTATCACTGCGTCAGCAATCCAGTTCAATTTATATATCAGTGGGTACAGTACAAAAACACAGCAGGACAGTAGGCGAGGAGAAAGAGAGAGAGAGAGAGAGAGAGAGGGTGAAAGAGAGCGAGTGAAAGCCAGATATCAGCCATAACACATGGAAATCACATGCAAAGCTACAGAAACGTTCTCTAGAAAGCACAGCCATACTCAAGCCTGGCAGTAACAGATCCCTGCCTGGACATTCCATAAAACAATACCTCCTTCACTATGGGCTTTCTTTATTACCGGCCTAATCTCTTCAAAGCTCCAATGACTTCAAAATATTTAACTGATATGTTAAGGAGAGCAGTGTGGATGACTGGTCAGAAAGCAGTGGATCTAATTACATAAACATCATTATTGGAGTAAAATGTGAGATTAGACATAATGTAAACGCTAATAATGAGTGACTTGTGACTACTCAAATATTTAAATTTTATTCTTTAGGTCACGTTTTATTGGTGAATGTGGAAGGTGTGATTTTAGACTTCATGTTAGTTTATAAAGGTTACATGAAACAATTTTAATGGGAGGTAAAAACCCAATCTTCATCAGTCTATAGTCCTTGGTTATGCAGGAATTGAAAAAAAAATAAAAATAAATAAAGTTCCAAAAATGACCTAGAGAAATCAGTTTGAATTTATGACCATCCCTGCTCTAGGAAGCCCCGTAATTATGAACAGGGTGGAAATGAGTGGATAACCACTAGGGAGGATAAAAGCACCTCAATTGATTTGTTGTGGCTGGTCCACAGCGATGCTAATCACCAGTCTGGCATTGGGGTGAAATGCAAACGTATCTCAGCAAGAATATGCTCCATACCTTCAGATCAAAGTGGGCAATCTGTTTAGAGTGCAGGTAACTGACTCCATCCAAGATCTGCTTGAGGAACGAAGTGGCCTCCTCTTCACTCAATGACTCTTTCTCAGCCAGGAAGTCAAAGAGTTCTCCACCTGCCACACTTTATATAGAGAAAAAAGATGTTGGTGCTTACAATGGAGTTGCCTTGAAAAAACACATCTTTAAATCTTAAAATGCAATTTAGGCTGTGCTTTCACTAAACGACTGTCAGTCTACCAAAATTACTGTACTGCTCACATTACAGAAAAAACTTTCTTGCCATCAGTTGTGTTGGTGTCACAGCAGTGTGCATACTGCATGACAGAGTGCATAAATTACAAGAGCTTTAGCCAAAAGGCATACTTGACAAACAGCAAGAAACTTTTCTCACAAAAATACACAGTAAAAATGGGCAATTGTCCAGCTGCTTTGCCAGAAATGAGCAGCTGGCCATTCAAGTCAGTGTCAGAAATTAACATTTTATAAATGGGTAATTTTCCAACTGAGAAAATTAATGAGTATACATTTTTTTCCTAAACATATACACTCACTGAGCACTTAAAAAAAAAACCATAATGGTCTCAAGGATAATCCGCCTCAAGGTTCGACATGCTGTGCATTCAGAGATGCTATTCTGCTCACTAAAATTATACAGAGCAGTTATCTGAGTTACCGTAGACTTTGTCAGCTCGAACCAGTCTGGCCATTCTACGTTGACCTCTCTCATCAACAAGCTATTTCTGTCTGCAGAACTGCCACTAACTGGATGTTTTTTGTTTTTTTCACCATTCTGAGTAAACTCTAGAGACTGTTGTGCGTGAAAATCCCAGGAGATCAGATTTCAGAAATACTCAAACCAGCCCGTCTGGTACCAACAATCATGCCACGGTCGAAATCAATGAGATTATTTTTTTTTCCCCATTCTGATGGTTGATGTGTACATTAACTGAAGCTCCTGACCTGTATCTGCATGATTATATGCACTGCACTGCACTATATATATATATATATAATGTACACACACCATTTTAATTAAAGAAATGCTCAATATAAATGATCACATACTTACAAATAATTGTATAATAGAATACCCCTAAGTATCTCAGTATCTGAAGAGGAACTAAACTTGCACAGTATGTAATAAAACATTATATTTTACAATAAGGGCTGTTGCGTAGGCAACGTTTTACCACCATGGTGGATAAGGGCCAACCACTGCTGGTGAACAGTGTTGTACGGTGGTTGGGGGGCAGGGGAGGGGTTGCACGCAAAGTACTTGTTTATTGTGGATCAAACTTTAAAAAGTGTGTCATTGAACACGGAATAGAAATGAAACCCTTTGCAAAATATCACAAAATATCATAATACAAAACTAAAAAATACTTTGCATTGGTTTATTGGTTATTGCACCATATAATAAATCGTATATTTTAAATTTACATTTATGCATTTGGCAGACGCTTTTATCCAAAGCGACTTACAGTGTACTTATTACAGGGACAATTCTCCCAGAGCAACCTGGAGTTAAGTGCCTTGCTCAAGGACACAATGGTGGTGGCTGTGGGGATCGAACCAGTTATGTGCTTTAGCCCACTACGCCACCACCACCATATATGTCGGTAACATGTAAACATCAATGGCTAAACATAGGTTAGTGAGGGCACAAGCCTTAAGATGACATCAAGGCAACACAAACAGACAGACCAATTAAATTATCAGGGAATTAAATCAGCAATATGAGTTGTCCAATAAGAGACAGCTACTGTAATTTAACCAAATATAACAAATAAATAAACCATTATAACTAAAAACCAAAAAGTGAGTCTGACTTAAATATAAATAGAAGAAACAACCTCCCAAATGGTTCAATCAATCTCTGAGTGATTAAATGACAGAGACGTTGGTGGGGCTATAATCAGGGCTTCTGGGAGAGGACCAACAGGATCCGGGTACATATTTATTCAACAAAAGGAAGCTGGAAACCATCTGCACGCTGATGACATGATAACACATGCTGCTAATGGTGAGGTTGAACAAGTGCAGCAAGCAGCCACCAGCTGCAAAAACACAAGCCACAGATAGGTCTATTCCCCTCATGGGAACAGAAAGGCAAACACCAGCCCCCACCCTAGACAATGTGAAAAACACTGCCTACAGCTTGCAACGTTTCTCTTCACAATAATGGACACTACATGACATGAAAATGAAACTTGACCTCCAGTTCTGAGGTCATGTTTTTGTGGTTATGTCCTTAGGCAAAGGTACTTAACTCCAGATGCCTCAGTTAGAAAACAAAATAGCTTTGCTGATGAGTAATGTTTAACAAGTATGAGCTCAGAACATAGCTTGAGGGAGGCCCTTAGTAACAGTAGTCTTGGTTGACAGACAAAAAGATCTTGATCTCACAGGTTATGAAGTACAGCAAACCAGTTGGTTTAGGACCCACACTACAAAAGCTTTTGAGAAAAAATACTTCATTGACATAATTCATGTGTAACAAAAGAATTTTCCAGACAGCATTCCGTTAACAACATTTTTGACAACATTATCATCAAACACTTCTCAAGTCCTCTGTAATTTAGTAATCAGTATTTTTCCTTAGAGCTCTTGTGACAAAGTATCGAATTACATTGCTCCCCAAAATATTTGCAAATAATCAAACTATTACAGTCACTGGTCCATTTTAACATTCCCTTCATATAAACCAAAAAACTTAAATTCTAGATCATCATATAATGAATAAATCATATTGCACATATTGAGCACAACAATCAGGTTTTAGAAGTAAAAATACCATAAACGATTTTTCCAAAAGGGATCGATTAAAAGAATATTCCGGGATCAATACAATTTAAGCTCAATCGACAGAATTTGTGGCAAAATGTTGATTACCACAAAATAAATTTTGACTCACCAATCCTTTTCTTTAAAAAAAACAAAAATCTGGGTTCCAGTGAGGCACTTACAAGGGAAGTGAATGGGGCCAATTTTAGAACGTTAAAATACTCACTATTTTAAAAGTATAGCCACAAGACATAAACAACATTATTTCAGTGTGATAAACTTTAAAGCTCAAACAATACATGAGTTTTAACAGAAGAATTAAATGTACAGTTGAAGTCAGAAGTTTACATACACCTTAGCCAAATACATTTCACAATTCCTGACATTTAATCGTAGAAAATCTTTCCCTGTCTTAGGTCAGTTAGGATCACTACTTTATTTTAAGAATGTGAAATGTCAGAATAATAGAAGATAATTATTTATTTCAGCTTTTATTTCTTTCATCACATTCCCAGTGGGTCAGAAGTTCACATACACTTTGTTAGTATTTGGTAGCATTGCCTTTAAACTGTTTAACTTAGGTCAAATGTTTTGGGTAGCCTTCCACAAGCTTCTCACAATAAGTTGCTGGAATTTTGGCCCATTCCTCCAGACAGAACTGATGTAACTGAGTCAGGTTTGTTGGCCTCCTTGCTCACACACGCTTTTTCAGTTCTGCCCACAAATTTTCTATCGGATTAAGGTCAGGGCTTTGTGATGGCCACTCCAATACCTTGACTTTGTTGTCATTAAGCCATTTTGCCACAACTTTTGAGGTGTGCTTGGGGTCATTGTCTATTTGGAAGTCCCATTTGTGACAGAGCTTTCACTTCCTGGCTGATGTCTTGAGATGTTGCTTACATATATCAACATAATTTTCCTTGCTCATGATGCCATCCATTTAGTGAAATGCACCAGTCCCTCCTGCAGCAAAGCACCCCCACAACATGATACTGCCACCCTCATGCTTCACGATTGGGATGGTGTTCTTCAGCTTGCAAGCCTCAACCTTTTTCCTCCAAACATAACAATGGTCATTATGGTCAAACAGTTAAATATTTGTTTCATTAGACCAGAGGACATTTCTCCAAAAATAAGATCTTTGTCCCCATGTGCACTTGCAAACTGTAGTCTGGCTTTTTATGGTGGTTTTGGAGCAATGGCTTCTTCCTTGCTGAGCAGTTAATATAGGACTTGTTTTACTGTGGATATAGATATTTGTCTACCGGTTTTCTCCAGCATCTTCACAAGGTCCTTTGCTGTTGTTCTGGGATTGATTTGCACTTTTCGCACCAAACTATGTTCATTTCTAGGAGACAGAATGTGTCTCCTTCCTGAGTGGTATGATGGCTGCGTAGTCCCATGGTGTTTATACTTGCATACTATTGTTTGTACAGATGAATGTGGTCCCTTCAGGCATTTGGAAATTGCTCCCAAGGATTAACCAGACTTGTGTCCATAATTTGTTTTCTGAGGTCTTGGCTGATTTCTTTTGATTTTCCCATGATGTCAAGCAAAGAGGCACTGAGTTTGAAGGCAGGCCTTAAAATACATCCACAGGTACACCTCCAATTCAGTACACCTCCTATCAGAAGCTAATTGGCTAATCGTCTCAAGGCTTGACATCTTTTTCTGGAATTTTCAAAACAGCTTAAAGGCACAGTTAACTTAGTGTATGTAAACTTCTGACCCACTGGAATTGTGATATAGTCAATTACAGGTGCATCTCAATAAATTAGAATGTCGTGGAAAAGTTCATTTATTTCAGTAATTCAACTCAAATTGTGAAACTCGTGTATTAAATAAATTCAATGCACACAGACTGAAGTAGTTTAAGTCTTTGGTTCTTTTAATTGTGATGATTTTGGCTCACATTTAACAAAAACCCACCAATTCACTATCTCAACAAATTAGAATATGGTGACATGCCAATTAGCGAATCAACTCAAAACACCTGCAAAGGTTTCCTGAGCCTTCAAAATGGTCTCTCAGTTTGGTTCACTAGGCTACACAATCATGGGGAAGACTGCTGATCTGACAGTTGTCCAGAAGACAATCACTGACACCCTTCACAAGGAGGGTAAGCCACAAACACTCATAGCCCAAGTTGCTTGAAGTTTTTTGAGATAGTGAATTGGTGGGTTTTTGTTAAATGTGAGCCAAAATCATCACAATTAAAAGAACCAAAGACTTAAACTACTTCAGTCTGTGTGCACTGAATTTATTTAATACACGAGTTTCACAATTTGAGTTGAATTACTGAAATAAATGAACTTTTCCACGACATTCTAATTTATTGAGATGCACCTGTAAATGTGAAACAATCTATCTGTAAACAATTGTTGGAAAAATTACTCGTCATGCACAAAGTAGATATCCTAAACGACTTGCCAAACCAATAGTTTGCTAATATTAAATCTAATATTAAAATAAAAAAATTAGTTTTAATGACTTCAACCTAAGTGTATGTAAACTTCTGACTTCAACTAAGTACATTTATAAAATTATAAGCGTCTTTAAACCCTCCAAAAATTGGTCCCATTCACTTCCATTGTAAGTGACTCACTGTAACCTCGAGTTTTGCTTTGTTCAGAAAAGGAGGAATGATTAAAACAAAAACATTTTTGTGGTAACATTATGCCACAAATTCTGTCAATTAAGCTTAATTTGTATTGAACCCGGAATATTCCTTTAATAACGCTAACTTATAAACCTTTAAAGACAAATTTACTGTGAGCTCTGAGGTTGTTAATCGATGGCTTAAGCCACTGTTAACCCACCAATCAGAAAATCGCGTTAAAATTTTAAATCATTAATTCTATATTTTCCCATCATTTTTTAATTTAATAATGTCATTCACAATGCTTCATGGGACTGTAGTTCATTCCCTCATTAAAGGAGTAATATACAGTTTACAGTCTTGTGCCTTTGTCTTTTTGTCCGATTTTCACACTGTAATGTTTGAATGAATGTAATGTTGCTGATCGAGCTGATTAATCTAATCAGTTTCAGAACTCTTTAATATGAAATCCATATGGAATAAATGAATGGGAAAAGTACTTCCAGAACTCAGGCGGCTTAAAAAGTGAGTGGGTAATGTTGTGCACTATCATGACTGCTTCTGTAACTTTGAGAATAAATCTAAAAAACATTCGAAAATAAGCTTATGTCACTGTATTAAGATTTTTGAAAGGATTAAAACAACCCATTTCAGCACTTTCAAAAACTGTAAGTCATTATAGTTAAGATGCAATCCTCAAAATAGGTTACGTAAATAAGTTTGTATACTTTAGATACTTTCATAACAACCTTTAAATGCACACTTTATGTACATCTAACTTACTTAAAATAAATGTTGCTTTATCAGTCAAATGTCTTTGTTTTTTGGTTTTGGTATAACTAAGACAGCACAGACATCAATACATGTCTTTTCTCTTTGAACACATTGACAGACGTGTAAAATGTGCACAGAGTAACAGGCAAAACTGGTTTATCTATTCAATGAACTGGTTCCACTCAACCCACCACTGTTGACCTTGTCAAGTGTTTGTTTTGTAAGGTGAAGGTTTCTGAAACTGAATTTAGTGAGGAGTCTTTGACAGCTTCTTTTATGGATACATTTCTATTTAGAACGCCGTGGGAGCCATGGACTGGTGCGTATGCCTACAAACATTGCCTACAAACATTGAGCTGTGGTGCTTATCTTCGAATCCAGGTCACAACATTCCCAGATCTCATTTCCCCCCTCTCTCCATTATTTTCTGTCTACAGGGTTCACACTGTTTTTGACAAATTAATTATCATGACTTTTACATTACCTTTCCACCCATTTGTGATTACTGGATTTTTAGAAATAATTTTAATTTAGAACGATTTGTAAATAAATAATTTAGAATGGTTTGACCGATTCACTAAAAAGAACCGACTCAAAGAGAATGATTCACTCAACAAATCGGACATCACTATGGCTTGAGAGTACATTTTACTCTACACAAGAGCATATCAAGCTGATTAAATATTTTAGAGCAGAGCAAAAATAGAAAAATGTATATTCACTATAGAAATTTCAATGAGTTTTCTAAGACTTTCCAGATTTTTTTCAATTCCATGGCCCAGCAAACACTATTCACTATAACACTATCTTGACTGCAGGAACCCATGTCTCCTCTGTACTGTACTCTCAATAAAAAGTGGCAAAAGGCCCAAAATAGAACGTAAACAAAAACTGCTTCCAGTTCCAAAATCATAAAGCAGGCAGTTGTTAATGAACTACCAGTAAATAGGAGGAATGAAAACTGTTAACGATTCCACGGTTGAGATAAGGGAATAGAAAGAAAAATGACTCACAGCTCCAAGATGAGAATGACCTCGTTCTTGTTTTCAAACACATCGTGCAGGGTGATGACATTGGGGTGCTTGATTTCCTTCAATATGCTGACCTCCCTTTCAATGTCTTCTTTGGAGACCCCTCGCCGACTGGATTTGCTGCGCCTCTTTTTGATAAATTTGGCTGCATACTCCACAGCAGTGCCCTTATTACGGCATTTCTTCACCACAGCAAACTGACCACTGAAACAAAAGCGGGAAAACTGTGGTCATTTTCAAGCATAAACAACCTAACATCTAAGAAGCTTCCACATTAATCAACATAATTATATTATTTATTCAGAGTTCCCGTACAGACCAATGAATTTCCTTGACTTTTTACCAGCCGTTCGTGATCACTGGATAAAGAACTTCAAAATAATAAGAGATTTAACACACAGAGCAATTTCCAGACAATCACATATTTTAGAACAGCGCATACCTAAAATAATAAGGTATTTCCCTGACTTTTCCAGGTTTTTCATGGTCGTGGGAGCTCTGCTTATTATATAATATAATACATAATTCATAGACAATTTCCAATAATCATAGCCAAACTTATTATTATAAAATAAAAAATTATTATTTTTTTTTTCTCGATACAAAGGTCTTCTGAAGAGTAAGCAGAGGTTTGTAGTATATATACACTACAAAACTATTTTGCATATCCAGAAAATAACAGGATGTGTTAAAACTCTGGCATTGAAAGAGAAAATGTCTAATCTGTGAATTCAGTTTTGTGCCTCTATAGCGTACTGCCAACAGGCAGGATTCCCCTTCAACATGTTCCAGTTTCAATCTCTGCAAGTCACGACATGCGTTCTGAACCACTGCCAGACACCAACAGTCACCCAAGTTCAAGGGTCACCAATTATCGCCAAGATCAAGTCAGGCTGATCATCACAATCACATCTTATTACTAACACCAAACTGGGAGAGTAATTAACATTGCATCATTTTCAATGAAGTTGTATAAAAGTATTTCTGTGGGTAGTGTAATACATTAGTAAATTAAAAACAAACAATGTGGTTACTTTGTTTTGGTACTGGTTTCTTAGGTTGATGTTATCATGGTGGAAAACAATGACTCCCATGCTATGGCATTCAAGGCATCACACCAAAACACCAGTACAGTACACAAACAAGGACCCATAACACTTACATTTATTTACATTTACATTTATGCATTTGGCAGACTCTTTTATCCAAAGTATCCACAGTGCACTTATCACAGGGACAATCCCCCCAGAGCAACGTGGAGTTAAGTCAGTGCCTTGCTTAAGGACACAATGGTGGTGGCTGTGGGGATCCAACCTTCTGATTACCAGTTCTGTGCTTTAGGAAATTATATATATTGGAAATGTTTTATTATTAGAACAGTAACAAATGTTGTGTACCTCTTTATACATCTAAATAAAACAGTGATCTGATGACAAAATAAGCTAAGTGGCAGAATATCGGTATGGACCTATAGTTTTTGATAAAACTGGTATTGGCCAAATATTTTTATACTGGTGCATCCCTAATACTGAGAGAAAAAAATTCTCAGGTAAACAACAACCAAATAATACTTCACTTCCCATAATTTCACAGTCCTGCAATGTTTGGCTCCTCCACATGTGGCTGTTTTACAGCCGTTGGGAGGATTCATTCCACAGAAATGACAATTGCCTTTAGGCAATGAAACAAGCTAAACAACATTGGAAAGGGAAAGGGGTCCTTGGGATGGCGCTTTGTCATGCTAATACAAGACACAGGGCCTCCATTCTTCCCTCCACCTCTTGTCACCCAGACAGCAATAAGGCCCCACAGCAGTGAGAGACAGAACATTCACATTTTATCTGCGGACCGAAAGACACTTGCTGTGCAATCTGAAAGATTGATTTTCCCAATAAATTTTAATTCAGTCAACATTTACTCACCTTAATGTTGTTCCAAACCTGTGTGACTTTCTTCCATGGAACATAAAAGGAGAAATTTTGAAGAATGTACTGGTCCCTCTTTTCCATGCAGTTACAATGAAAGGTGTCTGGAGCCTTTAAGCTTAAACAATAACGCAAAAGCACCATAAAAGTATTATATAATTGATCCAGAAGACTCGTATGCAATATTCCATGTCTTCTGAAGTCATATGATAGCTTTGGGTGTAAAATAGACCTAGATTTAAGACTTTATAAAATATAACACACTTTGACGATACTTTTTATGGTTCTTTTGTGTTATTTTTTATATAACACAATAAAAATGTATTTTGCTCCAGTCCCAATTAATTGTAACTGTGTGGAAAAGGGCAATGAGTACATTCTAAAAAACATCTCTTTTAGTGTTCCACAGAAGAAAGTCATAAGACATAAGGGTGGGTAAATGACAGAAATTGTATTTTTTGGATGAACTAAACCTATTTATGGATGATAACCAGATGACCAGATATAAACTATTTAAGGAATAACCACCTCTCCCAAAAAAGTTCTGATAGATTGCTTAATGCACATCTCTCTCTCTCTTGCTCTCTCTCTCTCACTCTCTCGTATAAAATATGAAATGAATAAAATTACACATTCAGGTCTGGGCACATTTCATATTTCAAGTACTGAATCATAAAGATTTGAAAGTCAGAAAGTCAGCCCTCATGGTCCTGGCAGCATGGCTTTTGGCATTCAAGCATATCTAAACATTTTTGTCTGCAACACTTCTCAATGAGAGCAGGGCATGGGTCTTTGGCTGTGCCAGTTTCCATAGCAGAGCTGGGGGCAGAGCAGTGGGAAAGGAGGGGGTTGTGTCAGCTAAAAAGCAGCCTGTGGAGCACAACAGTCCACAGCATACAACATCACGCATAGCCCAGCCACCAGGCCACAATAGAGACAGCTTGTTGTTTTCTTATACAAGCTCGGCAGTTCCAATTTCTGTCCGCTCTGAAAGGGAAATGGGCAAAATGTGCATATCAAGATGTCAGTGTGGCAGAGCTCTTCTGAAGCGAAATCTAAAGCCCCATGGTGATGAAGTGCCACGCCAATCACAATGGACATTAAAGAGCTTGCCCAGAGAAAGTACTCTTAAGACTGGGCACTATGGGAGATTTGCACAAGATACAAGCCCATATTATGAAGATGGCACCCATCTAATTTTTGGAGTGCTGCAAGTCGGTCAGTACTTTGTCTCACAGTAGAAAGTTAAACTATTTGATGTTGCGGTTCTATTTTGCTTGATGGTAGATGCTTCACACAAAGGAGTTCCCATATTTGCTATAAACTTGTTTGCTGTTTTTCCTCATACATAAGCACACACACAAAAAATTATAATAAAAAAAATTATAATAATAATTTAAGCATACACATTTTGTCTTTAAAATAATAAAAAAACACAAGACAGTTCAATCTTTTGACTCATATTGTGTGTATGCAGGCTTTATACTGTACATAAGGACCCAAGTGAAAATGGATATTTTGCATTTTTTCAGTACAAATTATATTATTAGCATAATAATTTGAGTAAAAAGTTTACATCATTTTCAGAATTTTTTGTATTTGGTAAGTTCTCTTTGCTTTAATGACAGCATGCACTCGAGCTTGCATGAACTCCACAACTTTGTGCAAAATCTGTTGATTCATGTTATCCCAGCAAGATTTGAGAATGCTCATTTTATTTATATTTAATAAATATTTGTCCACATATTTACAAATATTTATATATCTTAATTTTATATTCATTTTACAACAACACAACAATTTCTAATTTTTATCCCTAACAATTCCTAAAACTTGCTGTTTATTTCCAGATTTAAATTAGAATCTCAGAATTTCAATGTGGTGTGCATCATCATTACATTTTCAACATTAATTTAAACTACTATTATAAACCAAAGGACAATTCTTAATCGCAATTGTTTGACAACACTTTAGCTTTATAATAATATTTAAAGTTTGTAAATACAGTAAAATACAACATCTATAAATTCACCTTCATTGTGTGGAAAGATAAGAATGGTGTAATTTTGCTTTACAAGGAACTGGAATTGAGACACCACTCAATGTGAAATCTGTAGTTAGCATTAACTGCAGTCACTCAACCTTGCCCTTCAGCCTATAAGCATCAAAACAACCCAAGTCATGGGAAATGCTAAAGGTGAAGGGTCACGGCTTTCACAGCACATCACATGACAGTGATCGACCGATATGGGTTTTTTAATGGCTGATGCCGATATCCAGTAAGCAGGGTGGCCGACAGGCTGATACAATGCTGATATATCAAAAATTTAATAAAGTAAATAACAAACAAATTTGCTAAAAAAAAAAATTAAACTCTTATTTACTCAATTTCACACAAAATTTTAACTTATAATAATATAAAATATATATATAAAAAATATATATTTTATTTAAAATGGCAGATAGCAGTTTCTTCTGATTTCTGTTTAGTCATCAAATTTTAGTAATTTATTTGCACATGAAGAAATTGTTAATATATTAGGAAGAAGGAAATAACAGTACACACAGTAGTCCAGCAACCATGGATGGCATGTGCACATTAACAATCGCATTTTATCAAAAAATACAGAATCAAACAAATTGTGCATACAGTACACCGTGAATAAGACATTTACTCATAGCGCACGTGAAGCGCTTTTACCTTGAAGTTGCACTCATGCACTCGTGCGGATCCAACGCGGGCATCATACACAACCTGGATCGCCTGCTTGCCAAGATTTGTGAATCAGAGGAACTTTTGGTCCTGATCTTGAAGTTTTGATTCTGGCTGATAGAATACATGCTTCAGAGAAAGATATTAGATGAGCTCTCGAAGGAAGAAAACACTGGATTTTCGTGATGTTCGTGAATTACATCCGTTTAAACGAGATATGCGCATATTTGCAGATGGTATATGATAGACGTTTTATGGATATTTGCCTTTTTATCATTAGACAAGTCAGTTAAAAGTGACAGGGAACTGTTGAGGAGAGACTAATAGAATACGTGCTTCAGAGGAAGATTTATGAGTGTTCCACAGGATGCTGGATCTGCTGAAGTTGTGTGAGGTTGGTTTATTACATCTGTTTAAACAAGATATGCATGTATTTGCAGACGGTATATATTTGTTTTATTGATATTTGCCTTTTTATCATTAGACAAGACAGTTAAAAGTTACAGGGAACTGTTGAGGAGAGAGAGGGAGAATGAAACAGGCGAGCACTTTAACATTATGAGCTCAAACGCGTCTGCCGCGGCTCTGATATGTGGACCATTTACATGAGACTGTGTTGCATCTATTATTTTAGTAACACGATGGCAAGTAACAACAAAATGAACCATGACTGGTCATTTACATGTCTCGTTTGCAGCCAATTCTCAGTGCACTCAAGAAACAAATCGGCCAAACGGGAATATTTTATCGGCCTATGCCAATAATTACAAAAGTCCGAATATCAGCCGATTTATCGCCCTCTGCGATATATCAGTCGACCACTACACATAACCCCTTGTATTATCTGCATGGTTTTACATGGTGCACTAGAAGGCATTACTTCTCAGAGGGCTGAATAATCCTGTATAGGATAAGTATGAAAAAGCCCTTTTCTTTTATGTGTCAGAGTCAAATATCTGGTAATGTTTACCAAATTCTTAAAGATTAGAACCAGGCACAGTGGCACTTGCATCACATATGGACAATGCAGAAGCACATAAAATTCAGACCAGTGACACTATCACAGGGAGATTAAAAAGCTGGTCCTCAATTATTAAATATTTGCTTATAGCATAGTGATAAAGGATCTAGAGAGAGTTTTAAGAAATTCAGAGAATACAACCGGCATGCAGATGCAAGTGACGATAGAGAGATCTGTTGCAGAGCACTGAACTGAAATGGCAAAGTGTACATCCATGGCCAAACGTATTGGCAGTGACATAAATGTTGTGTTTCGCAAAGTTTGCTGCTTCAGTTGTTGTGGTGTTGATTCACATTGTTTGTAGATAATTGCAAAAAGCTTCATTGGCCAAAAAAAATGAACTTTATCACAAAAACCCAAATTTCACTGTTTTTTGGCCCTGGCACAAAATGACCAGCTAACATCATTTCACTGATCATATCAGCAGCACCTGGGAAATTGTGAACGAGTACTAGTCAGGTGAAATCACTCTATCATTCTGATTGGATTATAAGAGCAGACTGATCGCTATAAAAGGAGGGAAGAAGTGCTTCCAATCATTATGTTCTTGTTAGCAATGGTTACCTCCAAAAATGATGTGCAGCCATCATCGCTTTGCATCAAAATGGCCTCACATGCAAGGAAATTCCTGCAAAGAATATTGCACCTGAAAGAACCATTAACCGAATCATCAAGAACTTCAAGGAGAGAGGTTCAACTGCAGCGAAGAAGGCTTCAGGACGTCCCAGAGTGTCCAGCAAGCGCCAGGACCATCTCCTCTTGAGGAGTCAGCTACCGAATCATGTCACCACCAGTGAGCTTGCTCAATATTGGCAGCAGGAGGGTGTGAGTGCATCTGCACGCACAGTGAGGCAAAGACTTTTGGACAACGGCCTGGTGTCAAGAAGGGCAGCAAAGAAGCCACTTCTCTCCAAGAAAAACATCAAGGACAGACTGAAATTCTGCAGGAAGCACAAGGATTGGACAACAGAAGACTGGTGCAAAGTTATTTTCTCTGAAGCCCCCTTCCGACTGTTTGGGACATCTGGAAAATTGATTGTCCGGAGAAGAAAAGTTGAACGCTACCATGATTCCTGTGTCGTGCCAACAGTGAAGCATCCTGAGACCATCCATGTGTTGGGTTGCTTTTCATCCAAGGGAGTGGGCTCTCTCACAACACTGCCATGAATAACGAATGGTATCAAAATGTCCTGCAACGGCAACTTCTCCCAACGTTCCAGGAGCAATTTGGTGATGATCTGTGCACTTTCCAGCACGATGGAGCACTATGTCACAAGGCAAGAGTGATAATGAAGTGGCTCGGAGATCATTACATTGAAATTTTGGATCCGTGGCCAGGCAACTCCCCGGATCTTAATCCCATAGAGAAGCTGTGGTCAATCCTCAAAAGGCGAGTGGACAAGCAGAAGCCCACAAATTGTGATCAACTCCGAGCACTAATAAGGCAAGAATGGATCGCCATCAGTCAGGATTTGGCCCAGAAGCTGATATCCAGCATGCCAGAGTGAATTGCAGAGGTTATGAAGAACAAGGGTCAACACTATAAATATTGACTCTTTGCATATATTGAATGTTTTTGCCAATAAAAGCCTTTAAAACTTATGAAATGCTTATCACTGTTTTCCAGTATACCATAGAAACATGTGAAAAAATAATCTAAAAATATTGAAGCAGCAAACTTTGCAAAACACAAAATTTGTCACTGCCAATACTTTTGGCCATGGCTGTAGTTCTATGTCTGAGAGACAAAACGGGAAAAAATGTTGTGCGAGAACAATCTCCAGATTCATTAATTGTGCACGCAGTATTTTTGTTCCTCATTAAAAGGGTTTAAATCATAAAGAAATTAATAGTACTCTTTTTAAATGGTTTTTCCCTTACATGAGATTAAACCACTCATCTTAGTAGCCAAATTAAAGCATTTTATTTTACAGGGAGCAGGTCACTTATGGGGGCTAAGAAGTTGAGATCACATGACCAGCCGAATACTAATTTTATCTCGGCAACGCCACTGTTATTAGACACTTTTGCTCATGAAATAAATTAATCATGGCAGGCTGCGAATAGTACATTTCTGCAATGGAATCAGTTCCCAAAGAAGGATTGATTTTGCATGATGTTGCATGTTAACACATTCTTTAGATTTATGGGTGGCTGTTTTATTATCATAAATATAAAAGACAATAGGTTACATTCACATTATGAACAGCCAATATTATTTGTACACATTTGTGGTAAAGTGGTTTTGATATATAAGACTAGAGATTCTCCATACAATTTAATGTGCATGCATACTACCTCTCTGCAATTCTGGATCAGTTCCCAATTCAATCTCTTTATTCATCATGAAACAGATAGTAGATGTCAAGGGCAGTGTAAACAAGACACAGGAAAATAATGTCAACCTCAGATGAAGCAGGTGTAATGTAATTAGATCAGAGACACTCATGCAAGACAGAAAATACTGAAAGAGTATTCATATAATGATGATGTATGCAAATATTGATATCACTGCATGTATTTTTTTCTGTTAGCAGGTTCTCACCTTTTTTTTTTTTTTTTTTTTTTTTTTGAGGAGAGGTGTGCTATTAGTACTATTACTTATTCTTCAGACTAATTATTCTTTACACAATCACACACTGATTTTGACCTGGAAGACAATAAAACACACATACAGCCAAAAGTCAGAAGTTTACATACACCTTAGCCAAATGTAAACTCAGTTTTCACAATTCCTGACATTTAATCGTAGAAAACATTCCCTGTCTTAGGTCAGTTAGGATCACTACTTTATTTTAAGAATGTGAAATGTCAGAATAATAGTAGAGATAATTATTTATTTCAGCTTTTATTTCTTTCATCACATTCCCAGTGGGTCAGAAGTTTACATACACTTTGTTAGTATTTGGTAGCATTGCCTTTAAATTGTTTAACTTTGTTCAAACATTTTAGGTAGCCTTCCACAAGCTTCTCACAATAAGTTGCTGGAATTTTGGCCCATTCCTCCAGACAGAACTGGTGTAACTGAGTCAGGTTTGTAGGCCTCCTTGCTCGCACATGCTTTTTCAGTTCTGCCCACAAATTTTCTATCGGACTGAGATCAGGACTTTGTGATGGCAGGTCCAATACCTTGACTTTGTTGTCCTTAAGCCATTTTGCCACAAATTTGGAGGTATGCTTGGGGTCATTGTCCATTTGGAAGACCCATTTTAGACCGAGCTTTCACTTCCTGGCTGATGTCTTGAGATGTTGCTTCAATATATCCACATAATTTTCCTTCCTAATGATGCCATCTGTTTTGTAAAGTGCACCAGTCCCTCCTGCAGCAAAGCACCCCCACAACATGATGCTGCCACCCTCATGCTTCACGGTTGGGATGGTGTTCTTCGGCTTGCAAGCCTCACCCTTTTTCCTCCAAACATAACAATGGTCATTATGGCCAAACAGTTAAATTATTGTTTCATTAGACCAGAGGATATTTCTCCAAAAAGTAAGATCTTTGTCCCCATGTGCACTTGCAAACTGTAGTCTGGGTTTTTTATGGCAGTTTTGGAGCAGTGGCTTCTTCCTTACTGAGCAGCCTTTCAGGTTATGTTGATATAGGACTCGTTTTACTGTGGATATAGATACTTGTTTACCTGTTTCCTCCAACATCTTCACAAGGTCCTTTGCTGTTGTTCTGGGATTGATTTGCACTTTTCGCCCAAAACTAAGTTAATTTCTAGGAGATAGAATGCATCTCCTTTCTGAGCAGCATGATGGTTGCAAGGTCCCATGGTGTTTATACTTGGGTACTATAGTTTTTACAGAAGAACATGGTACCTTCAGGCATTTAGAAATTGCTCCCAAGGATGAATCAGATTTGTGGAGCTCCTCAATTTTTTTCTGAAGTCTTGGCTGATTTCTTTTGATTTTCCATGATGTCAAACAAAGAGGCACTGAGTTTGAAGGTAGGCCTTAAACATTCACAGACAACATCTCAAGACATCAGCCAGGAAGTTAAGACTTGGTCACAAATGGGTCTTCCAAATGGACAATGACCCCAAGCATACCTCCAAAGTTGTGACAAAATGGCTTAAGGACTACAAAGTCAAGGTATTGGAGTGGCCATCACAAAGCCCTGACCTCAATCCGATAGAAAATTTGTGGGCAGAACTGAAAAAGCGTGTGTGAGCAAGGAGGCCAACAAACCTGACTGTTCTGTCTGTAGGAATGGGCCAAAATTCCAGCAAATTATTGTGAGAAGCTTGTGGAAGGCTACCAAAAACATTAAGCAAGTTAAAAAATTTAAACGCAATGCTACCAAATACTAACAAAGTCTATGTAAACTTCTGACCCACTGGGAATGTGATGAAAGAAATAACAGCTGAAATAAATCATTCTCTCTACTATTATTCTGACATTTCACATAAAATAGTGATCCTAACTGACCTAAGACAGGGAATGTTTTCTACAATTAAATGTCAGGAATTGTGAAAAACTGAGTTTAAATGTATTTGACTAAGGTGCATATAAACTTCTGACTTCAACTGTATATATTAGGCCTATGTATTATTATTATTACCCTTTATTTATTATTTATAAATTAACCTTTCCCTATAAATCTGTAAATGGAAAAAAGGTTGGTTGAATTACATTTTCAAAATGTTCAATACTTTTTTTTAACCAAGAAAAGAAAAGACTAAACAAAAATACATCCCATGCCAAGTACACTTTCAGAAATGCTAGCTTTTAAATATTATCTTTTACATATTTTAAATATTATAAATCTAACCCTCTCTACCTCAGCTTGCGTTTGCTGAGCTTCTTCATCTGCACATGTAAATTGCATAAATGACGGCACTTAAATAAATTTTATATGGCAATCAAATAAAGTTAAACTATGCAATATTAACAAACTGACAAGTTCAGTTGGTGTTTTAGGTCATTAACAGTTCATGCAGGACATAATAAAGTTGAGATGGCATTGCATTAGATTAGAATGATGATATGATTATTCAAAATATTTATTAGGAATGAGAGAGAGATAGCCTATGTATTACTGACCTTTAGGTTTTCTTTCCACATGTGAAAGGATATTATCGTTTTTTTTTTAAACATATCTTTTAAACTTCCACAGCAAACCTTTGGTCGTGGCAATCACCTCACTCGCGTTCTCTTTCGCAATCATTAATTTAAAAAGACATTTGTATTTTTGCCATCACAAATTCCATCTTTCTTTCATGCCAATAGTGTTTTACACTGCTTAAAACATGATGAATTCTTGCTGCATTATGGTCTCACTCCAGGCAAAATCATGCCGCTCTGATCCGCCTGCAAACTCTGGTACCAACTTTTGCATGGACAAGCACCACTCATAGTTTAAGTTTTTTCATCCAATTATATGTTTCAACTTTTAAAATACGTAATAGTCAAAATATGTTTTTGACAATAAAAGATTAGGAACATCTTTGGATTACACTGTAACACATTTCAGCTGCTATGGATCAGGTCTTCACAACCTGGATTTAAAAGCGGCGCTTACCTCCTTTTTGGTTAAGTATAAAACATTGCTTAACCCCAGATTAAAAAAGGCGTTTAATAACCTATGGTTAAGTGCAATGACAATTTTGAGTTTAACTCACTACAGTTAACTCACTAATACAACTGTATTATTTTCATCTCTTGCTTACCAAGCTTATTTCCCTAATGTTCCATGCCTAAATAAAAACAGCCCATGTAGTAAAGAAATAAAATAAATCTACTCTCTAATTATTCCCACAGAATCCAAAAAGAAACTCCACATGCTTTAACCCCAAGTTACACTCCCACAAAAATTCAATGAAGCAAAATACCCAATAAATGACTTAATTAGCATGTTTTCACTAAAAGAACACATAAAATGTTTTATGTAAACAAAGAAGGACAGCAAACTAAGTGTTCACTCCCAGACACACCATTGCAAAGCAACATGTTGATCTCTTGTTACTTCTTTGGAAAGAGGCTTCTAACTTTTGCAGTGAAACTTGAGCCAGGTTGTGGAGGAGGGTTGGAGGGAGGGATGAGAACAGCCTCTGTTTCCCTTTTGCGTCCTGTTTTCTGTTGTACCTATTGCAGTCCAGGCCTGCCTGAAAAGATCTTTAAGGTAAGGAAAACCAAGAGAGAGATTTGCATTACACAACACCAATGGGTGGGAATGCTGATCAGGAAAAACACATTTGTAGAATGTGTGTGTGTTCTGATTCAATGGCACAGGATGCATGATATTTATGGGTTTATGGCACCCATCCCCTGCAACTCTTTATTACGAAGATCACAAAGAGTCACTAATCCAGCACTCATTGCAGAATAATATTGGCAGGAATATATAAAGTCCAATCCCCATTCATGCTGAGAAGCACATGGATTTTCAAAGGCTTCACTGCATAATAATAATAATAATAATAATAATAATAATAATAATAATAATAATAATTTCATAAAATAGTTTTTGTCTTGTTTTCCTGGGAAAATTTCTAAACTTCAAAACAAGATAAACTTACTTGAGGAGGAGAATTGCATAAGATATTAAGAATTGTTTTCAATCTTGAATTAAGCTTCTTTTTCTTACTCTAAGGGCCTATTTAAACTTGGCCACTTCATGTATTTTTACTGATTGGATCTTATCTTATCCAACTGAAAAAGCTCATTCTATTTACACTTAGCCACATCAGTGTGTTTTTGCCAATCGGATGTAAATCTGATCTTTGATTCCCGTGCTATATGCAAAAACAGAGTTCACTTCTGTGATAATGCTAATTAATTCCAGGAAGTGAATTTAAAAGATGTGCTTTATTATTTGATTCCAAGTGAATTTGCCCAGCGCATGCGTCTGTGTTTGGCCGCACTGTCTGTTGTAGATAAGACACGTCATGCGCATCAGCTGCACTCATGTCAGTGTTTAAATTCAGTTTCATCAGCGATCTGCATCAAATAAAAAATTTTCTGTCTCTCCTACAACATGCACTCGTCACTTTCTGTGTTATTATTTACTGTGCGACGCAAACCCTATGCAAATATTTGGTGACAGCAGCTGACAGCTGACGTAGCACTGTTTGGGCAGGGTAAAGTTTACATATGTGACTTGAACAGCCAGGCTCATTTAGACTTGACCAGTTTCGTCTATAATGCATCTCAGACAACCTCCTGAAGTGGTTTGAGCAATCGGTTTGCAATCTGTCTCGAATGCATTTCGGAGGGCATTTACACCTGGTCTTTTCATGATCGGATAGCTACCCCGTTCAGTGAAAACGCATGAAATGGGCAAGTGTCAACAGGCACTAACACTTTCTCATTTCCAGTGTTGGGTAGGTTACTTCTAAAATGTAATCTGCTACGGATTACAAATTACATGACTTAAATTGTAATAAAGTAATGTAGACTTTTAGATTACACTTTTTAGGTTATCTAATCTGATTTATTTTGGATTATTTATTGCATTATTTGTAGTGCTGTCGGTCAATTAACATATTTTATTACGATTACTAGCATCATTTTTCATAGTTAATCATGATTAATCACAGATTTTGAAAGTGCTGAAATTTGACTTTATATATACTTCTTTTCCTGTCACAATTTTGTTCCTCTATAGAAAGATTTTAGTTCCTAGAAAGAAAGAAAACAAAACAATATGCAACAATAATGCATAGGTTGCATATTCATTGCAACAGACATTAAATCTCTTAAATTCTCATCCTCCACGATATTAATAGGCCGGCGGACTGTGACTATCCACTGTGCTACAACAGTAGTGCAGCCGGATTCACGTTTCGCGTGTCATGTATATTGTGTCATGTATCCTTTGACAGGACTGATGAAGGCTGCAGCTCGATTGCTAAAAAAAAACCAACAAAAAAAACAAAACCTGCTGTAGCTCGAATATAAATGCACATGTAAATATATTGATTGTCTTCACCAATGTCGAAAGTTTGAGATGGGACTATCTGTTTGGCCAACCATTGACAGAAGGTGGGTAGTTTTCAGGAAACCTGTTTGAAAGCAGTCATTATTGTTGGTGCCACTAGTGGTGCAGAAGTTACACATCTCTACATGAGTAACTTTTAGTAAGGTTTCTGCTTCCAACAAGAAAAAACAATTTGCCAAAGGGGTAAGAATAATAAACTTAATGCCATCACTTTGCTTCTCAAGTACATGTATCTTGTTTTAACTCTTTCATACGTACCGTCACACATATGTAATGCTTAATAACTGGGCCCTACAGAGTAGCATCACACATACACTATATTGCCAAAAGTATTCGCTCACCCATCCAAATAATTGAATTCAGGCGTTCCAATCACTTCCATGGCCACAGGTGTATAAAATGAAGCACCTAGGCATGCAGACTGCTTCTACAAACATTTGTGAAAGAATGGGCCGCTCTCAGGAGCTCAGTGAATTCCAGCGTGGTACTGTGATAGGATGCCACCTGTGCAACAAGTCCAGTCGTGAAATTTCCTCGCTACTAAATATTCCACAGTCAACTGTCAGTGGTATTATAACAAAGTGGAAGCGATTGGGAATGACAGCAATTCAGCCATGAAGTGGTAGGCCACGTAAAATGACAGAGTATGCTGAGGCGCATAGTGCGCAGAGGTCGCCAACTTTCTGCAGAGTCAATCGCTACAGACCTCCAAAGTTCATGTGGCCTTCAGATTAGCTCAAGAACAGTGCGTAGAAAGCTTCATGGAATGGGTTTCCATGGCCGAGCAGCTGCAGTGGTGTAAAGCACGCCGCCACTGGACTCTAGAGCAGTGGAGACGCGTTCTCTGGAGTGACGAATCACGCTTCTCCATCTGGCAATCTGATGGACGAAGTCTAGGTTTGGCGGTTGCCAGGAGAACGGTACTTGTCTGACTGCATTGTGCCAACTGTGAAGTTTGGTGGAGGGGGGATTATGGTGTGGGGTTGTTTTTCAGGAGCTGGGCTTGGCCCCTTAGTTCCAGTGAAAGGAACTCTGAATGCTTCAGCATACCAAGAGATTTTGGACAATTCCATGCTCCCAAATTTGTGGGAACAGTTTGGGGATGGCCCCTTCCTGTTCCAACATGACTGCGCACCAGTGCACAAAGCAAGGTCCATAAAGACATGGATGAGCGAGTTTGGTGTGGAAGAACTTGACTGGCCTGCACAGAGTCCTGACCTCAACCCGATAGAGCACCTTTGGGATGAATTAGAGCGAAGACTGCGAGCCAGGCCTTCTCGTCCAACATCAGTGTCTGACCTCCCAAATGCGCTTCTGGAAGAATGGTCACAAATTCCCATAAACACACTCCTAAACCTTGTGGAAAGCCTTCCCAGAAGAGTTGAAGCTGTTATAGCTGCAAAGGGTGGGCCGACATCATATTAAACCCTATGGATTAAGAATGGGATGTCACTTAAGTTCATATGCGTCTAAAGGCAGATGAGCGAATACTTTTGGCAATATAGTGTATGTGTTTCTGCAGCAGCCAGTTACGTTACAAGCTGCCGGATTCAAATCGGCTTTTGTGCCGACACAGTCCGCGCTGGTCAAGTGTCAGGTCTGTTATTTACATTCGCTCAAACAGTTTTTTAAACCACAGTTTATTTTATATACATACATCCAACTCATCACCAAAGTACCATGATAAAAAGTTTGCAGCTCTTATATGCAGTCAATACATCAAACGCGATCTTCCTCCGATGCGTGCTGCCACGTTTGTTTACATTAGTAGTGGTTGTCATTCGTCAAACAAAGAGATACTCAGAGTATTTTCAAGCACATAATATGTTTATTTCATGTAACAAACAGTCAAATTGCCACCAAAGTACCACAATAACAGTTCATAGCTTGTATATGCACAGCCATCATATCTAAACGCAATCTTCCCATGCCCACAGCTTCATCTGCTTAGGTGCAGATGCGGTTTTCATTCACAAAAACAGCAACTCAAACAGTCTTTTCAGGCATATAATACATTTGTATCAGACAGCCAAACTATCACAAAAGCACCACGATAACAGTTTAAAACTCGTATACTCACAGATGCTGATCAAGCGCAATTATCCATGCAGGCAGCCATGTCTGTTTACATTAGCACTTGTCACACACACACGCACACACACACACACACACATCTGATATGTCAAACAGTGCATAGGCAGACTGGACTGCTGATATTAAATACAAAAACAGTACAGCAGAAATAACCCATTTGTTCACGTTTACTATATTATATACAGTATTTTTTTTATGACAAGAAATCAAAAATTTTAATAAAATGACAAAAAATACTCGTCTACACTCTGCCACCTCTGCCGGCTGTGCAGTGTCACATGCAAAAAAAAAAAAAAAAACTCACTCTAGGGGGCACTGCAGGGGAATTTAAACCCTTCTCATAAAAAGGTTTAGGATATTTAGACATTTTTACAGGAAAACACAAAAATACTGATTTAAAAATGCCTTTTTTTTGCAGTTTGGGTCAACAATTTCTGATTTGCTCAGGAGAAGAAAAAAACTACTGTCAGCCTGATCATTTTGCTGTACTGCATGATCCAATGTCTCCCCAGCACAGGGGTGTACTCCCACAGGGGACTACTTTGTTTGCAGGTGCTCCAGACTTTTATGTAGCCTGCTATCTTCTGAATACCCAGTTATGGATAATTGTGTGCTTTCTAAACAAAGGTGCAGTTTTTGGCTCTGATGAAACTGCAAACTCTAGTTCCGTTGTGTGAGAAAAGAAGATTTACAAGGTACGCAAATAAGATCAGAGGTGTTCCTGTCAGACGGAAAGCCTTTATTGTGTCATGATGGGTTAAGAAAAGAGAAAGCACAAGAGAATGAATATTACAATGGATGGAAGGAAAGTAACTGTAAAAAGAGAGATCCTTCATTTAGTGGTTGCTTCCTAATGAAAACAAAATGCCCAGGTGCACTCAGTCCCATTAGTGTAACAAACACAGACAGTCCTAACCGACCGGCACTGCTCTAAATGAATATTTAAGTAGGTTAGTGTGCTCTGAATACAGATTCCTGATGCATGAGCACACTTTACCTTGACTCTTTCTTCAAGCAGGATCTGAATGTCACAGTCAAAATACCTAGCTTCAGCCTGACCTGGTGCCATGGCAAAATCACCTAAATGACAGCCAAGATGCAATGAACATGGAAGAAATAATGAACAGGGGGCTTGATCAAATGCCACTATCTTCAGGGCTTCCTACTTGCTTGGTTTTCCTATTGAATGTTTTGTGTTTTCTTCCATTTGATGCATTTTTTCTAAATGACCCTCTCTCTCTTGTGTGAAGCCGAGCATCAGTCCAGGTTGCCATTAGGATTCAGAGCACCTTTGTTGTACTGCACAGCTATTATGCAGCATTTCCACTGAGTTCCATCCACTGAGATACACACAGATGTCTCCTGCCTATTCCAAGGTTATGATATGTTAGCAAGATATTAATTTCTAATAAATTATATATAATTATGAACATATGATTGCTTAATTTCTAAACCAGACTAAAGTCATAAATCCCACTCATATATTTTGGAATGATTGTATTAACAATATTGCTCAATGAGCGAGGTTTTCTTTTGTATCTATTTGATGTTTTATGTGATTATGTATTTATTTTAGTTTGTTCTTGTACAGTATATGTTAAGTTACTGATTGATGTTATGATGCCTCTCTTTGGTAACAGAGAATCCTACAGATTATAAATTGTCATATGTCTACTAGTTGTGCTTTATAGAGGTGATTATGTACATTCTGGAAAAACAAACGTCTGAGAGATCATACATAAAGTTTTATTATGATTATGAAAGGGTACATTGTCTATAAAAAAAGGCAATTGCTAACATTATCAAACACAATCAAATGCTGGGTTCTATGGTTAAATCCATATCTTCACAAGTGATATGATTAGTGTGGGTGAGAAAAAGTAAAATATTTAAGTCTTTTTTTTTTTTTTTTTTTTTTACCATAAATCTCCACTTTCACAACGTGAAAGTGGAGATTTATAGTAAACAAGGACTTAAATATTGATCTGTTTCTCACCCACACCATCATATCGCTTCTGAAGATATGGATTTAACCACTGGAGTCATATGGATTACTTTTATGGGGCCTTTATGTGATTTTTGGAGCTTCAAAAGGTCTGGTCACCATTCACTTGCATTGTATGGACCAAAAGAGCTGAGATATTCTTCCTTTTTTTTTTTTTTTTTTTTTTTTTACCCAATTTGGAATGCCCAATTCCCAGTGTGCTTTTTAAGTCCTCGAGGTCGCGTAGTGATTCGCCTCAATCCGGGCGGAGGACGAATCCCAGTTGCCTCCGCATCTGAGACCATCAACCCGGGCATCTTATCACGTGGCTTGTTGAGCGCGATGCCACGGAGACATAGCGCGTGTGGAGGCTTCACGCCATCCACCTTGGCATCTGCGCTCAACTCACCACGCGCCCCACCGAGAACGAACCACATTATAGCAACCACATTATAGCAACCACGAGGAGGTTACCCCATGTGACTCTACCCTCCCTAGCAACTGGGCCAATTTGGTTGCTTAGGAGACCTGGCTGGAATCACTCAGCATGCCCTGGGATTTGAACTAGCGAATTCCAGGGGTGGTAGCCAGCGTCTTTTACCACTGAGCTACCCAGACCCCCCGCTGAGATATTCATCTAAAAATCTTCGTTTGTGTTCTGCAGACGAAAGAAAGTCATACACATCTGTAATGGCATGAGGGTGAGTAAATGATGAAAGAATTTTTTATTTTTGGGTGAACTATCCCTTTAAGAGTTCCATTCATTCAAAAACACTGTTGGTTTAGCCATTAACTGATAAGGCAGCAAGTCAGCTGCCTATGTTTACAGATGCAGCCAAAGTGTCCAGCCATTCTACTGTGTTAAACCTACACACCTGGCTAAATCCGACATACCTGCCTGATGTCTTAGACTAACACTGATCTAAAATCAGCCCATTGGGAAGGGTTTTAATATGAGACACCAACAAAGTCGTCCTTCTGCTGTTCTTACACCAGACTCAGATAAACAACAGGAGGTCAATACAGCTGGAGGGCAGAAGATAACCAGCCTTCTAATCTTTGGCCTCAATCCAGCTTTAATCCAAATCAAAATGAGAGTGATGGGCTCATAAACACACTTTAATACCAGAGAAAATGTCACAATCTTTGAACCCCTTCCTCAGCATAATTGCCGACTGCTGATTCCTCAGCTTGTGCCAAAGAGGAAACACTAGACTGAGCCACTTTACTCTGGGAACAACAACTATTTGCCTATCTTGTTTAAAAACGGTCACCAAGACCAAAAAAAAAAAAAAAAAAAATGCAATCAGCTTCATAATTCAATCAAGTGAAATGTGATTGCAACTGTGCATTAGTAATAACACCTAAAACTGCATAAAATGCATTTGATATTGAATGACTGCAGATTATGGCTCAGAACAACATGCTTTAAAGTCAAATGAGACACTTGTAGAGCGTAGACAATACCGATTACAAAGGACACCTACCAATTTTGCATGCTAGCTTGCTCATTTGAGCGGGAAATTAAAAAAGCCAAAGGAGAACGATGAAGCAGAAAAAAAAACACCAATTCTTGCTTATATTTAGACTACCTACCACATATAGATATAATACAACTGTATATGACCCAGGTGAGTACTATATTGCTCTAAAGACCTTCAACAGTAAACAGAATGTGGAATAAAACCATGTAAATTACAAGAGATACCTCTTATGGTTACAGGTAAGAAAAAGATAATGAACCTCAACAGTACAGAATCTTTCACAAGCCAATTCAAGATGCAAAGTGGGCTGTCAGTTTCCACCAGCTCTAGTTTCACTCCCAATGGTCTCACCTCAAGTCATTGTCAGGTGGCTCGGGGAATGTGTTTGCTCTCATCCTGGTTTTACAGTATGTTTACACTGAGGAAACAAGATGCATTTTCACCTGGTGCCAGACTAACATCACACAGGCTTAGAATAGCAGCAGTGAGATGAAAGCGGTCTCAAAAGCCCTCCATCCACATATGTGAGGGGGAAAAACCCAACAGGCTGGGATGCAACAACCCATACAAAAACACCTTTACACCATTCAAAACTAATGACTGCAACATTACATTTGAAAAGTGTTAATTTGCAATGTGTAAGTTTTCACCTTATGTAATAATCAAGTCAGTTGTAATGTAAAGCTGATATAAACTGCTGGATGTAGTTATACTTGGGTGAAAACAAAGAGCAAAAAATCACTTCTCCAAGACTCACAACATTAGTGTACATTTCAGATTGGCCTCTGCCTCCGTCTGATAATAACTATTCTGTGTAATCATGTCGCCTGGGTTTTGACCCCTGCAAGCTTTATGACAAAGCAGCTTTTGTGTTGGTCTACCAATGGCTCGTCAGGCTGTTCAGTGGGGTGCCTGACTGGTTAGCACAACACCAGCCCCCAGATTGCTTTCAACAACGCCCTATATTATTACACCCAAAGAGCCCTGCGATTAGAGTGCTAAATAATCGAAGCTGGTCTGATCCATAAACAATTCTGAATTCTGAGAGTACTATAGCAGGATAATTACCATACATTTTCTCTCTCCTTTTATTGAAAGCCATGTACTTTTGAACTTTTTAGCAAAATAGACACACCTGGGAATATGGCACACTTTTAGTTACCCTCATTTCCTCTTACTTCCTCATGTCTCTTGTCCAAGCTGTTCTTTCACCAGACTTAAAAAAACAAATGATGCCTCCTGGCAGCAGGTCTTTGAGGAGCAATGCTCCTGCCAAACATCTACTTTAGTGCCTTTTTGAGCCATCATAAAGGGATGGTGTCTAACTTTGTGTGCTTCTGATGATGGGAAATAGCTGTGGTGGTTGGTGTTTAATGAATTACAAAAGCTGCACAAACGTGAATAGATTGAGGATGGAGTCGAATATCAACTTTAAAAAAAGCATGAAAGTAACAAATGATGAAGGAATAAAGCTATAACAAGCCTGCTAGTGGTTTGCCAATATTATAGAAGGCCAGTGAGCTTAAAACCATCAACACTAGGTATCTTTTAAGGCAGCATACTAAACGAAATGGAACCTCATAACTGAATAATAACTGACTTAGCAACTCTTTACCGGTCACTCATGCATACTACACAAATAGTGCTCCTTACGCGTAGTGCACAAGGCACGATAGACATTACAAGTTGCTAAGCTAACAATGTGAGACTCTAAAAGCATAAAGAATACAGCTACTGTATATTGCACACATAGATATTGAGTAATTTGTTATGGTAATATATCAGAAGCCCAACTGCATTGGGAGACAACAAGGGGGTGATATATCATTTGCTGAAGCAGGTCACAAGGCACAGGTATCACAACACAGGACGGGAATTTTAGAGCTCCTTGCACAGGATGCGTACACACAAAATTTGCAAAGGTTTTTGTACTTTTTCAGGAATTAAAGTGACGTTGATGAGTTTGCAGGTTAGTGTATTAAACTGGTTTAACTGCGCAACCTGAACGATTAGAATTATTATGCACTTTCTTTGTATGCATCTTTGAAGAGGTTTCATTCAAGCTGTCAAACTACAAAAAGGCATAATTGTAACTGAAAATACATTGTGCAGGCTATATGAAAGATGCATATACTGTACACAATATATCATCCACTGATGGCTAGAGTAAATAATCTTTGCCCTTTGATAATGATTTGAGTCGAATTTAATGGAAAAGTTGTGAGTTATGCTACGTGGCGCTGAAGATTTTTTCTTCTTCAGTGAATTATTTAAATAATACATCCGGTGTGCAACCCCCTTTAATTTACCCTGCTACTCACACTACCAAAGTTGTGTTGAGAAATATGTTTGAAAACACAAAGACTATTGTGCTATGGGTAGCCCTATTTGCCAATAAATATTCTGATATATATAAATCGATAATAATCGGGGAAATCTTCCGATTAAATGAGTCGTTGATCGCAAGCCAACTTATTGAATGAAATGCATTTTTAATGACCATTTCTCTTGGCACTGTGTGCAATCTTGGATATTTTTTTTTTCTCTGCAAAGGATAATTGCGATCAAGGGTGTAGGAACAATCCAAAGTTTTGGGGACATATAATCTTTTCACAGGTATGACATGGATTTATGACCAGGACTTTTATAGATTTTGTCATAAAAGTTTAATAATTAATAGGCATAAAACATTGCAACCACTATGAATAGGCTATATAGTTCAAATATTGTAAAAGATGGCCATTTCTTCTGTTTTTCATGTTTTTTTTCACCACAGGAAGTTTACTTTCTGTCAGTGGCTCAGAACACAGAACAAGCCAGACGTGGCTTAGGTCATGAATATTATGTTGTGTGATGTTCAGCCAAACTGATTCTGTGAAAGTCGAACTTTGGTAGATGAGCACTAGAAATAGTGGGATTTCTGTTTACCGCTTACTCATTCATTTAGTCCACTGCCAACCAAGATTTTGTCTTAAATGAGGTATCTTATAAAGATGCAAAATCAAACAGAGCTCATGTGTGACTGAGCGGTTCACAATCAAATAAGCTTACAGTGTGGAAAAATCATTAGATATGTTCCCATTCGTAAAGTAACCTAATAGTAGTGAAGCAATGATCTTGGTCATCTGACTAGAGGAAAATGCATTGGTGAATGGTGAAATGTCATGTGAAGATTAAAAAACAATACAAAAACCTTTTGCTTTCCATGGAAGAAAGGAAGTCATTCGAGTTTGAAATGATACGAGTATGACTAAATAATGATTTTATTTTATTTTTTTGGACGAACTATTCCTTTAATGTGCTTAATCAGTATGGTGGTCCAAATGAAAAATGTTAAAGGGGTCATGTCATGAGGAATCAAATTTTCCTTGATATTTTGACATATAAGAGGTCATTTTACTATAAAAAAATACTGTAAATTCCAGAACTCAAAACTTAATCCCCAATACAATACAAGCATTTATTGAAACCAAGCTGACAAAACGCACCATTCTCTACTTCCGCAACAACCCTACGTCACTTGGGGTACTCATTAATTCAAGATGGACACAACAGCAACATCAACGCCTATTTTAAAATCATCGCACACATGGCCCCACCCACTGGTGCTCACTTGGCTTGTAAACAGAGACAGAGAGAAGGATAAAGGGCCTACTGTCTGTGGCCCAACTACTTCTGAATAGGAAAGGGGACCCATCTGGACTATTTTGAATAATGTTTGTAAACAAACATATACTACACAGATGTATTTGACTGTTGTCATTTCTCTGGCATGCTTTTAAAAGATGCAGTGCAAGTTTCAACTTTGAAGAGGAGATGCGTTTCATCAGGTGCTGTGGCTCCTGCTGTTTTGTTGATTAAACTGCTCAACAAACTGTTCTTTCACCTATCTGCGCTATTTCTTTTGTTCGTGTATGTAAACACGCACTAGATGGACATCTTTGACTGTTTTGATTTGTTCCCGTATATGTGCACCTAAGTGCAGGATGATAAACTGGATGTATGTGTCTTGTGAAGCACTCATAAAATGAGTCTTTGCCAAGGAATTGTCACTGAAGGATATGGGGCAGTTAAAAACACTATTGGACTTGATCAAAAACACAAGTAAACAGTTCCATTCATTAATATTTTGACATAAATAAATGTCATGATTGTTTATGATGTTGACACGCTGTCTACACCGGGCGTGTCCGTTGACACAACGCAATGGCTTGAGTTGGGTATCTTTGTGTTGTTGGCAGTAGTAGCACCAGCGCAAAATGGAAGGGGACACCTATTTGTTTACTGTTGGAGTGACGAGCCGCAATGGACGCTTCCATGGTAGATAGCATCATTGATTATAGCGTCTGGTGTAAACAGGGTGTGTGTTAACAGTTGTGCTTGAGATGAATAGTGTCATATATTCGGATGCAATGTCTTGGATGTGCATTGTGTAAACCGTGAAATTTATTTTGGTGCTTGTTTATTCTCTTCTCCGATTGGGTTTCAAAAATGGCTGAATTTGAGGGGCTGCACACTGTTAGCCAATCATAACAGAGGGCGTTTACACTGAAGTTTAAAGGAGGAGCTGAGGCAAAAATCTAGCTTTTCAGAAAGATTGATAGAGACAGGGTTAAAAATGATCATATATTACAAAATTATGACCGTTTTGGTGAAGAAAAAAAAAAAATTTAATTTACTAAAATTATCAGTGGACCTCTACAAAGATAATGAAACTATAAAAAAAGAGCATTTCATGACACTTTTAAAACAGCAGAAATTACCAAATGAAATATTTGCATACAAACTGGTTGGGTTACCAATGCGAATGCTTACTGTCTGATCAATAGAGCGATTTTAAAACAGTGTGAAGATTGCAGGATGTGGACCAGGCAATCTGCCAGTTTTCCAGCAATCAAATGCACTCTCCATTGATAGGTAACATTGCGCAAGTGGCTTTTCCGTTGATGATACACTTCTTTGATCCAAACTTCAGAGTAAGAAGTTTGGTGTAGAGATGATCAAGGACAAAATTGGACAAAATGTTCTGACTACATTTTAACTTATATTTAATTAGTTATGCTAGCTTGATGAATTTGAACTCTGACTGATAACTGGATGTTAAAAACATTAAAAGCCTGAGGCTTTATTTCATCACATTAAAAATGTCTGACACACCCTCACATAAAGAAATATGAATGCAAATCAAAGGCAAATGGGTGTGTAGGGAAAATTAAGCTCAAAAGGGGCAAAATGTTTAATTAATCGTTATGAATTAATTTGGGAATATATAAATTCAGGGAATTTTGATGGAATCATTTTCAGACAATTAATCAATGTATTCGTACACCGAATATTTGATACAAATGCCTATCAATTATATAAAGTTGTCACCATTTTGGTCATAAGCAGTCACAATTTAAAATAGATTAGGAGTGATTATTTTAGAGCAAAGTAGTAAAGATTGGCCCGAAACAGTGACCTTAATTTGTGAATATAAAAATCATCAAACAGCAACATGTGAATACAAACAATATTTTATTGACTATTTTAAGACAAACTAACATAGAAGGGGAATACTACACACTAAACTAATGAATTATCACACACACGCACACAAACAAAAGCAATGGGTAAACTGAGAAGAGGTAAAGATCTGAGTTCTTATGGCAATAATTGGAAAAATGAAGAGATTGCTACTTGAAACCATCAGTAAACCATTTACATCCCTGCATGAATGTAGTAGGTAAATCTTAGCTTAATGTATCAATTCAGTGTATGTAGAAGTATGAAGTCTGAGAGGATGAGCAGCAATCTTCTGATGAATACTGACAACTAGGTTTCAAGTAGCGGGTTTTAATCCTAGGATTGACACTCCTTGCAATGTGTCTTAGACAATCCTGGTGCTGCATTTTAGGTGGGAAACTGGTCCTTTGTCTTTAGGACCACCCTCATTTGCATAACATGAGTTTGTGGATTCATTCAGTACTCATTCTTATAATGGCAGTACCGTAAAATGGCACCAGAGTAGGGAGAGAAGAGGTGACCCCAGAAGGGTGATGTGTGGGCATTCATACATCTTCTTGGTTTTATGGCCCGGTCATAGCGAGGTGCCTGGGTGAACCATTTGCCTCAATTGTGTTCACCATGGGGCACTGCTGTAGCTCTCTGATCACCAGTATGTATGTTTTGCTGCTGTTCTGGGGGACCTTTTCCTCCCCCTCAAGTAGGATGTTCTTCATGACTGGTTACAGGCCTTCTGTTGTATCAGGATGGGAAGATTAGCTCTGGGATCGTAATGTGTGGGTCATTTGCACAACTCCTTTTGGTATTAGCTTGCACTCTGATGAAAGTTAAGAGAGGAGACTAATCCAATTTACGATTCCTTGAGAGTGTCTGGCTCAGAAATCAAATTGGGATACTTCTTTGTTTTAATGTGTGGGCTTTATTTTAATTAGTAAAAATAGAAGAGAGTGAGACCAATGTCCGGTGAGGCACAACAGGTGTTTTCTAATCCCACGGTGCAAATGCTAAGTGAAGTCTGTATTTTCTGTAGCTTGTACTCAAAAGAGATCCTTTTTTCCCTTGGTGAACTGAGTTTTGTTTGGGTTTAGAAAATAGTCTGTTGGCAAGAGTCTGAACTGACTTTTTTAGCCTGATGCTCCAGTCCAAGTCTAATTAAATGAGCCTTGTGTCATCCCACGCAATTAAACATTAACTGGGATTTGGTGAGTTCTTAATAGCACAGAATCATTACACAAATTTAGCATACTTTTGTTCTCACTATTTCTCCGAACAGAGTGAAAACATTTGACCAGATATATCAGTTATTAGCTGCAGAAATGCTCAAGGCAAAGCATGTCTCTGATCTGCTCGGTTTCGAGTACAGATTACTCATATTTGCCTAATGGCAATGGTGGGCACACATCTATATATCTTAGCACAAAAAATAAGTCCATTTAGATGTGCATAATTTAAAATGATAATTTGTGTATGTGAGTCATACTGGTTCATTAGTAAAAAATGAATGTGGGTGGACAGTTCAGAGAGAACAGAGAACCCTAATCTTTAGAATACAAACTGCACATGTTATGCAATATCTGAGTTGAAGTGCCACACAGGAGTAACCAAGGAAACAGAGCTGCGGTTGGAGTAGGGCTGACACACTCTGAGGATATTGGGGGTTTAGAGGAAGATTGTCTGGCTTTGTGTGTGTAGAATCAGCAGGAGCTGATAAGAAATCCTACACAGAGATTTAAGGCTAATGTGAGTGACAGTTCACATCCACGCAATGTACATGAAACATGTATTGCTTTACCCATTCTGCTTCAACCCAGAAATACACAAAAGCTAAAAGCCCTCATTACATCTAATTTTTAACTCTAATTTTAATACTTAAAATTTTTTTGTTCTACAATAATGCTTACATTGTGTCTTCCTTGGAAGTGACCAATGTCACAACATCATCTAATGTTCACTAACAAAGACCCATCAGCTGTAAACTCAAAGCTAGACTTCAATAAAATGAAAATCAACCAAAACCCATTGACACAAAAACTGACTTTGTTTATTTAGAAAAGTAATATTGCTACAACTATGTACATATTGTAAAACACAAGATTGTTTTGATGTAATGTTCAGACATTATTTTAATATGTAACGTATAAAATGTACAGCATAAAAAAAATCCACACATTTGATATTTGTAAATAAAATCATTTGATTTGACATGGACAGGAAATTTAGTGGCATGAGTAGCTCTGCAAGAAATCAAACTCTTCAAAAAAAAAAAAAAAAAGGAACTGAAATTGACAGATTTCATCACAAGGAGAAACAAAAGGCCAACTTCATTCAATACTTTTTTGTGTATCTTTAGACTAATATTTTTTATTATTTGTGAAAAGTTACATATAGAAGAGTAAGCATAAGGGAGAAATTAGTGTTGCACCAATCAGGTAATTTGAGGCCGTTCACCGATATTTTAACATTGTGATAGGCTGATACCGATGCGATTTATTTTTAAAGTGTCACACTTTTGCAAGTTATATGATGCAGTTATATGTTAATACCCCACACTTTAAAAATTATATTCAATTAACATCAATTGTGAAATGTTAACATTTATTTGAATCGACAACAGTTATGAATAGTTCTGTTGTCACTATCAATGATCATTGTGACATACTGGCAACCAGTAAACACCACAAAAGCATCATACTGAGCAGAGATACACGTACAGAAATAAGAGATAGGCCTATATCCATTACAAGCTCCAAAACTGCTCAAGTGAGAAATCATTAGTACAGCTGAAGTCAGAAGTTTACATACACTTAAGTTATTAAAACTCATTTTTTAACCACTCCACAGATTTAATATTAGCAAACTATAGTTTTGGCAAGTCATTAGGGACATCTACTTTGTGCATGACACAAATAATTTTTCCAACAATTGTTTACAGACAGATTGTTTCACTTTTAATTGACTATATCACAATTCCAGTGGATCAGAAGTTTACATTCACTAAGTTAACTGTGCCTTTAAGCAGCTTGGAAAATTCCAGAAAATGATGTCAATCATTTAGACAATTAGCTTCTGATAGGAGGTGTACTGAATTGGAGGTGTACCTGTGGATGTATTTTAAGGCCTACCTTTAAACTCAGTGCCTCTTTGCTTGACATCATGGGAAAATCAAAAGAAATCAGCCAAGACCTCCACAAGCCTTGTTCTTCCTTGGGAGCAATTTCCAAATGCCTAAAGGTACCACATTTATCTGTACAAACAATAGTACACAAGTATAAACACAATGGGACCATGCAGCCATCATACCGCTCAGGAAGGAGACGCATTTTGTCTCCTAGAGATGAATGTAGTTTGGTGCGAAGTGCAAATAAATCCCAGAACAACAGCAAAGGACCTTGTGAAGATGCTGGAGGAAACCGGTAGACAAGTATCTATATCCACAGTAAAACAAGTCCTATATTAACTGCTCAGCAAGGAAGAAGCCACTGCTCCAAAACCGCCATTAAAAAAGCCAGACTACAGTTTGCAAGTGCACATGGGGACAAAGACCTTACTTTTTGGAGAAATGTCCTCTGGTCTAATGAAACAAAAATTGAACTGTTTGGCCATAATGACCATCGTTATGTTTGGAGGAAAAAGGATGAGGCTTGCAAGCTGAAGAACACCATCCCAATCGTGAAGCATGGGGGTGGCAGCATCATGTTGTGGGGGTGCTTTGCTGCAGGAGGGACTGATGCACTTCACAAAATAGATGTCATCATGAGGAAGGAAAATGATGTGGATATTTTGAAGCAACATCTCAGCAGGAAGTTAAAGCTCGGTCGCAAATGGGTCTTCCAAATGGACAATGACCCCAAGCATACCTCCAAAGTTGTGGAAAAATGGCTTAAGGACAACAAAGTCAAGGTATTGGAGTGGCCATCGCAAAGCCCTGACCTCAATCTGATAGAAAATTTGTGGTCAGAACTGAAAAAGCATGTGTGAGCAAGGAGGCCTACAAACCTGACTCAGTTACACCAGTTCTGTCTGGAGGAATGGGCCAAAATTCCAGCAACTTATTTTGAGAAGCTTGTGGAAGGCTACCCAAAACATTTGACCCAAGTTAAAGGCAATGTTACCAAATACTAACAAAGTGTATGTAAACTTCTGACCCACTGCGAATGTGATGAAAGGAATAAAAGCTGAAATAAATCATTCTCTCTACTATTATCCTGACATTTCACATTCTTAAAATAAAGTAGTGATCCTAACTAATGTAAGACAAGGAATGAATTCCTGACACTGTGTTAATTAAAAAAAAAAAAAATGTTTATTAAGTCTTAGTTTTAAGGGGTATTTACAGTTGGCCACTTCAGATAAATATGTGATTTATTATTTGATTCCAAGTGATGTTGGCCAGTGCGCACGTTTGTCTGTGTTCTGTGTATTTTCCCCCTCGGGGCTTGTCATAGGTAGAGTTTACATATGTAGCATGAACAGTCAGATGCATTTACACTTGACCTAGTTTCACCTAGAATGCATCTAAAACCATCTCCGGATGTAAATCCGTCTCAAATATACACCTAGTCTTTCCATGATCAAATAGCAATCCGATAAGAAAAAATGCATGAAGTGACTAGGTGTCAAACTGTCATAGACCAAATTTTAATCAAATATAAGTACAAACATTTTCTTAATTTAAACATGCACCAAACATAAAATATAGGCTACATACAAAATACTGTACAACTGTCCTTATTTGAAAACCTGAGCTCCTTAAATAATTGCATATAATGAATATACTGAAGTATCTTTAGAAGTTAGCCTTCTGTATTTTGAATTCTTCATGCTTTAAAGACTTTTATATATTTTCCATGTTTAGTCAGTTTAGGATATTGCATTTTGTGTATCATAAGAAAAAGGATAAAAACATGTTACATGATAATACTAGTTAAGATGTTGTAAGCACCAATATGTTGCTAAATTCAATCACACGCCTCTCCAAAAAAATGTCAGCAAATCTGATGAAGCTGAACGTGTGAAAGGCAGAAATCGTTTTCAGATTGCTAGACTCTCTTAGCTCATTTACAAAGCCTAGGGCTCATTTCAGTGATATCTGTCAGGTAGTAAAGGGACATTTTATGCATGGTATTAAAGGTCCTGTAAAAATGTTTAAGGCACTTGACATGTTAGTTAAATTTAATTTTGTCCTTTCCAGATTAAAGAACACATTGTGTGAGGAGGAATGAAGTAGGTCTGAAGTAGCCATTCCTACTCTTGAGTCCAGCTAAAACACAAGGTCTCATTAGTAATTCAATCAAAACGATGTGACCAATCAGAAAATCAGCACTGTCAGACTAATTCGCTGTCTCCCATGACCATGAAGGACTTTTTCTCTTTGTGTCTCACATCCAATCAATCAGAACTCATTTAGGAAAGCGTTGTTAATGAATGAAGCCCCACAGATGACCGAGCCTAACTGATAGCTATGCCTGGAAGGAACCGAATAAATGGGAGGTTCCCATAGCAACCAGCAGGGGAGGAAACCTGAAGTCTGCTGTGGGCCTTATCTTCCAAATGCCCTAACGTAGACAGAAACTGACATTCACATGGTTTCGACGAGTGCTGCTTACTATCAAAACAAAGCGTGTTGAAAGGAAGTGAAGGCACATTCTGTGGCTTTAGTATTGCTGTATTAACAGTAAATTAGTATACTGAAACTCAACCCCCTCCATAACAGAACAATGAGGAAAATAAGAAAGCTTTTTGGAATGCTTACACATAGGTGATTAGCCAGCATTAACTATTCTGGACTCATTTCAAGCAGTAATATGAAAGAACTGTGATTAAATATTTCCTGCCATATTAAATGAGGTCGAACACTTTGTGTAAAGTGAAAACAAAGAATAAAAATGGAGATTAAGGACAAGCAAAATTATCAACCAGACCATGACATACAAGATATTAAGAAAGCACTTGATATTCAGCACAGGGAGCCTGAATTTTTTCCACAACATCACTTTGCCAGTAGCTTAGCAACAGAATTAACAGCGCTAGCCCTCTGAGATACTGTAAGAATAACATGTTCACACAAATGTATTGCTCAATATTAACAAATGTGCTGGAGGAAATGCTGTTTCACAGCTTCTGGTCAAGCCCTCTTATAACTACAAGATGCATACTATCAATCGCAATAAATTGCTATTAAGAATCATGATTCAGTTATTACTGGCACATTCTACAGCACAGTTTTCTGGAGGGGGACTCCCATTATTCATATTTATACTCAAACACTTGACGTTAAATGTTCCCATCATGGCTGATGCACATTATTATCATTATAGTGATGGCATTATAAAATCTGTCCCTGATGAATGAGGAAGTGTTGGGTTTGCAAATGAAGACGATTAATCGACTATGATCCACTGTACAACAACACATCCTGGACTCTGCATGGGATCTCGTGTAAATGACAACATAGTGGGGTATTAATTCTAGAGTGGATTGTAAACTGCTGCATAAACCAGCATCTAAAAGGTAAAACATAATTACAGACAGTAGTAAAGACTTGTTCTCTAAATCAGACGGTATGAACATAACATACCGGTGCAACTCATGTATACAATTGAAGTCAGAAATGTACGTACACTTAGGTTGAAGTCATTAAAACTCATTTTTTAACCACTCCACAGATTTAATATTAGCAAACTATAGTTTTGGCAAGTCGTTTAGGACATCTACTTTGTGCATGACATTAGTAATTTTTCCAACAATTGTTTACAGACAGATTGTTTCACTTTTAATTGACCATATCACAATTCCAGTGGGTCAGAAGTTTACATACACTAAGTTAACTGTGCCTTTAATCAGCTTGGAAAATTCCAGAAAATGATGTCAAGCCTTTAGACAATTAGCCAATTAGCTTCTGACAGGAGGTGTACTGAATTGGAGTTGTACCTGTAGATGTATTTTAAAGCCTACCTTCAAACACAGTGCCTCTTTGCTTGACATCATGGGAAAATCAAAAGAAATCAGCCAAGATGGGGTTGCAGCATCATGTTGTGGGGGTGCTTTACTGCGTGAGGGACTGGTGAACTTCATAAAATAGATGGCATCATGAGGAAGGATAATTATGTGGATATATTGAAGCAAAAGCTCAAGACATCAGCCAAGAAGTTAAACCTCGGTTACAAATGGGTCTCCCAAATGGACAATGACCCCAAGCATACCTCCAAGGTTGTGGCAAAATGGCTTAAGGACAACAAAGTCAAGGTATTGGAGTGGCCATCACAAAGCCATGACCTCAATCAAGTGTGTGCGAGCAAGGAGGCCTACAAACCAGATTCAGTTATACCAGTTCTGTCTGGAGGAATGGGCCAAAATTCCAGCAACTTATTGTGAGACGCTTGTGGAAGGCTACCCAAACGTTTGACCCAAGTTAAACAGTTTAAAGGCAATGCTACCAAATACTCTACTATTATCCTGACATTTCACTTAAAATAAAGTAGTGATCCTAACTAACCTAAGACAGGCAATTTTTCTAGGATTAAATTTCAGGAATTGTGAAAAACTGAGTTTAAATGTATTTGGCTACGGTGTATGTAAACTTCTGACTTCTGAAACTTCTGAACTGAAGTTTTAAAGGTAAACACGGTATTGTCTTATGGCTCATTACTAACTATTAACTAGATTTTCCTTTCCAGAAGAAAATACCAGTGCTTGCAAGGCAGTAAAACTATAATGGTGTTATAGTCAGAGGTGTATAGTAACAAAGTACAAATCCTTCGTTACTGTACTTAAGTACAGTTTTTCAATATTTTTAATTTACTTGAGTATAAATATTTCTTTGGACTTTTACTTCTCTAAATTTTGAACAGAAAATTTATACTTTTACTCCTATGAATTTCTCTAGATCCTTTCGTTACTTTTGCATCATGATAACACCAAAAAACAAAACAAACAAAAAACAGCTGTACATGCAAAAATGCATGTAGATCGGCAATAGTGATGTGTGATTCATTGAAAGAATAATTTGAGTCTAATCTTTTACATTTGATTCCTTTGAACTGAATAAAAAGATTCAAAAAGTGGTCTGAATGATTCATTTTGCGAATCATGAATCTGAATGAAAATCACAAGCGAAGTGCACGCCAGCTTACGTGTTTCATTGTCTGTCTCCTCTGGGAAAGACAAGAAACTGCTCATGTAAGTTTAAATTAGTTTTTTGACTAATTAATTTGATAAGTTTAGGCTTAAACATTGTGAAAGCTGTGAAATAATGAAGTTATGTGCGATCAGTCTCCCGCCTTTCCAGGAGACCGGTTCATAAAAGTCAATCACATGCATTCACATTTTACATTTAACCAAGGTATAATGTGTATGAATAATTACTGTACCAGCGCTCATGAAAATGTCCAATAATATTTATTTTTATGTTTTATGAAGATGTCTGAATGGTCTTTGCCTAAGCAAAACTAGTTTTCTGGTGGTTGCTAAAGTGTTATATTTGCTTTGTTGCATATTTATGCTACAGTATGTGCTTACTAGGGTTTTCTGGATGGTTGCTAGGGCATGGTATGCAGTTGTCAAGCTGATCTGCAGTGTTTTAGCGCATTGCTACAGTATGTGGCTGCCAGGTTATTACTATGCTGTTGCTAAGTTGTTTTCTGTGTTTTTAGCACATTGCTCTGCAGTTGCCAGGGTGTTCTAGGTGGTTGTCAGGTTGTAACTATGCTGTTGTTAAGTTGTTTTAACTCTGTTTTTAGCACATTGCTATGCAGTTGCCAGGGTGTTCTGGGTGGTTGCTGGCTGGTTGCTTATTGGCCCAAATGAAAAGAGCCCACCCCCACAAGTCTCTGTTCTGGTCACTAATATGGCTCAACTCCAAAATATACTCCTTTTTTGACTATAAATCTTGACATTAGCAGTCTCCTTAATGATCAGGATTTCAAGCTCGATTACACTTCCTATAGCGCCACCTAGGGCTCTGCGCATGCATCAAGCACTAGAAAGTGAAATCGAGCTTGAAATCATGATTGTGCCTAGAGATTGCAATAGCAAGGTATACAGTGAAAATGAGTTACAATTTGGTTTTCTCTCACCCAAAACCGACGGAATCGCTTCAGTGGACATGGATTTAACCAATGTAGTAGTATGGATAACTTTATGCTCCATTAATGTGCTTTTTGTAGCTTGAAATGTCTGGCCACCATTCACTTGCTTTGAATTAACTTATAGAGCTGAAATGGTCTTCTAAAATCTTTTTTTGTGTTCTGCAGATGAAAGAAAGGCATACACATCTGGAATGGCATTAGGGTGAGTAAATGATGAGCACCTCCATTCAAACAAGTTGCCATGGGTTTAATTAACTGTTCTGTATTTATGCAATTTACTTGTACTTTTGATACTGAAGTAAATTTTAAATCAGCTACTATAATACTTTTATATGGCTGGATGTCTGAGTGGTGTCCGGAGAATAGCATAGGATTTATAGACAATTGTAAGAGTTTTTGGGGCAGACCTGACCTGCTAAAAAGAGACGGACTCCATCGCTCCAGGGAAGGAAGCAGACAAACTGGTTAATCTGAACATCTGCTAGCTGCCTTGAGATGTCACACAGGTCACATAAACTACAACACATAGAGACTGTATCACCTAGATATCTCAGAGACTGTGTCTGTTCCCCAAACACTACCAAACACAAAACTCTCATTAAATCATTTAGAAAAAATGTGATTAAGGTCAAACTTTAAAAAATTTAAGATAAACATCATATGAAAAGCACTAATTGTAAATGAAATTATTACAGATCATAGTTTGGATGCGCCCTGTTTGACCGAAACCTGGCTTAAACTAGATGAATATATTAGTTTAAATTAATCTACTCCCCCAGGTTATTGTTATAAACACGAGCCTCATCTGAAGGGTCGAGGAGGAGGTGTTGCTACAATTTACAGTGAAGGTTTAGGTGTTAGGATATAAGAGGACAGGATATAAGTTTAAGTCTTTTGAACTAATAATGCTTAATGTGACACTGTCAGATATGAATAAAAAAACATCTTTTGCCCTTTCTACAGTATATAGATCACCCGGGCCTTATTCTGATTTGCTTGGTGAATTTGCTAATTTTTAATCAGATCTTGTATTTACTGTAGATAGAGCTTTAATTGAGTTCAACATTCACATAGATAATGAAAATGACACACTGGGTTAGCATTTATCGATATTCTCAACTCTCTTGGAGTCAAAATGTGACAGGACCAACTCATCACCATAATCATATGCTAGATTTAATTCTGTCATATGGAGTTGATGTTGATACTATAGAAATTCTTCCGCAGAGCGATGACATCTCAGATCATTACCTCATCTTTTGTATGCTGCGATCAGCTAATGTTACTCAATCTACACCATGCTATCATTCAGGTAGAACTATTCTTTCGACCACTAAAGATAGCTTCACTAATAATCTTCCAGATCTATCTCATACACTCAATAAGCCCCAAAGTCTAGAAGAACTTGATGAAATAACAGAAAATATAAATACAGTCTTCTATAGCACTCTTGATAGTGTCGCCCCCTTTCAATTAAAGAAAATTAAAGAAAAAAGCCCCGCACCATGGTACAATGATCACACTCAGGCTCTCAAGAGAGCAGCTTGGAAAATGGAGCGCAAGTGGAAGAATACAAAATTAGAGGTATTTCAGTGTGCATGGAAGCATAGTATCTGTAGCTACAGATCAGCATATTTTAGCAAACTCACAGAAAATAACCACAACAATCACAGATGTTTATTCAGTACTGTGGTTAATTGGTTAGGAATAAAGCCTCAACTGAACCAGATCTTCTGTCACAGCACAATAGTAATGACTTCATGAATTTCTTTACTGATAAAATTTAAATAATCAGAAATAAAATTGGAATTATGCAATCATCTGTCACAGTATCTCAGAAAACAGTGTCTCATAATTTTCCTCATGCAACTTCAATCCTTCACTGTCATAGGTCATGAAGAGCTAACAAAACTTATCGAAACATCAAAAGCCACAACATGTATGTTAGATCCAATACCAACTAAGCTCTTAAAAGAACTATTCCCTGTAATTTCAGAACCTCTTCTTAATATTATTAACTCCTCACTATCCTTAGGACATGTCCCAAGAAACTTTAAAATGGCAGTTATCAAACCACTTAAGAAGCCACAACTTGATCCTGGAGAACTGGCTAGTTATAGACCGATTTCAAATCTCCCATTTATGTCGAAAATACTAGAAAAGGAAGTGTCCTTCCAACTATGGTCATTTCTAAAGAGAAATAGTATATATATGAACAATTTCAGTCAGGATTTAGGCCCCATCACAGTACAGAGACTGCATTTATCAGAGATACAGGTGACTTGCTCTTATCATCTGATCGCGGCTGCATTTCACTTCTAGTGCTTTTAGATCTTAGTGCTGCCTTTGACACAATAGATCACGACATTCTCTTGAATATCTAGAGGATTATGTTGGAATTTGTGGACTTGCATTAGCATGGTTTAGGTCCTATTTAGCAGGTCGCTACCACTTTGTCTATGTAAATTAGGAATTGTCAAACCAAACAAAAGTTAAGTATGGAGTGCCACAGGGATCAGTTTTAGGGCCTCTGCTTTTCTCCTTGTATATGCTTCCCCTGGGAGATATTATCAGGAATCGTGGAATAAATTTCCACTGATATGCCGACGATACCCAACTTTATATTTCTTCAAAACCTGACAAAATTTCACAATTCTCCAAATTAGCAGAGTGTATAAATGAAATCAAAGATTGGATGGCCATAAATTTCCTTCTACTCAATTCTGACAAAAGAGAGGTACTAATTATTGGACCAAAAACCTCTAAAAACAAGCCGCTAACATATAATTTGACTCTTGATGTATATACTGTTACATTGTCATCAACAGCGAAGAACTTGGGTATTACATTTGATACCAATCTGTCCTTTGAAAATCAAATTACCAATGTTTGTAGAACAGCATTCTTCCACCTAAGAAATATTGCTAAGTTAAGACACATGCTCTGTTGCTGATGCCGAAAAACTAATTAATGCGTTCATGACCTCAAGACTAGATTATCATAATGCATTACTGAGAGGATGTCCAGCAAGATCAATAAATAAACTTCAATTGGTTCAAAATGCAGCAGCCAGGGTGCTGACTAGAACCAAGAAATATGATCATATTAGCCCATTTTATCATCATTACATTGGCTACCTGTTAAATTTCATATCAATTTTTAAATTCTGTTAACTATGTACAAAGCTTTGAATGGACTAGCTCCACAGTACTTAAGTGACTTTCTACCATGCTATATTCCATTACGTTCATTACGATCGCAAAATTTTGGCCTGTTAATAGTTCCTAGAATATCAAAAGGAGGTAGATCCTTTTCATATTTGGCTCCTAAACTATGGAATAGTCTCCCGAACACTGTTAGACACACTCACTGAGTTTAAGTCTAGACTGAAGACTCATCTATTTAGCCAGGCATACACTTAATTTATCCTTCAACTCACAATTAGGCTGCTTTAGTTAGGTCTGCCAGAACCTGAAACACTGATCATGATCTATAACTCTGCAATAAATTGAATGGCATCTATGCTAATATTATTCTATTTGTATCCCTGTCTCAACCTCGGGACTCCTATACTGAGGTCACCAGAACCAGCTGGATCCAGCTCCACTCCTGCTTCGTGTTGGACTCCACTGCTACGTGTCTCTGAGTGATGACGACTAAATGCAGCCGGTGCCAGCCAAACATCACTTCAGTCTATTACGATGGACTTCAGAGGATGAACTGATGCCAACACCAACCATAAGACATGGGATACATCATATGCCATTGCCTGAACATTGGATTTAGGATAGACCTCACTGAAATTACGGGCCGGTTGAACTGCGATGCACCTCACTGATCTCTGCCTGCATCACCTTGGTCTAATGATGGACTACACTCTTATAATGGAATACATAGACTATCAATTAATTGCCAACAAAAGCCTTCATCAGCCAACTAACAAAGGACAATGTATCTATGTGAATTTCTGCAATTAATCCAGGATGAACTTCAAAGATATTAGGCATTAATCTTACAGTTCTTACAAAATCTTTGTTTAAACACTGACCCTTAACACTCACTTAGTTTAATAATTTTAAACCATGACTTGCACTATACATAATTAAGTAATACTGGCATTATATTCATGATGTTAGCCAGAGGGGAACTGGCCCTCACAGTGAGCCTGGTTTCTCCCAAGGTTATCTTATGGAGTTTTGTGTTCCTTGCCACAGTCGCCTTCAGCTTGCTCACTGGGATTCTAAATACAATTATTATTTAATTATTATTTTTATACAATTCACAATCGTATTTTATCAAACTACACAATGATGACTCTATAAGACATAGATATTACAGTTTCATTTTCTGTTAATGCATGATTTTCTGTAAAGCTGCTTTGAAACGATGTGTGTTGTGAAAGGCACTATACGAATAAAAATGACTTGAATACTTAAGTCGTTTTCTCAAGTCAATTTCCATGAAGGTATGTTTACTTTTACTTAAGTATGACAAATGGACACTTTATACAACACTGGTTATAGTTTTTGGTAAGTTTAGGTTTCAGGATTTGGTTCTGTGTAAATGAAATGCAATATGAGAGCTGGTTTGGTGTTGTCATGACACTGAGCACTGCACACAAGAATCAAAACACAGTCACTGTGTAAAGTAGGGTTGCGCGGATATGGCCATGTGTGATCTTTAAACAGCAGAAGGATGTAATTTAATTAAATAATATAAAGTCACATGCGCTGCACGCTACAGAACGAACAAGAGGTGCCGCTCTGCTCTGTCATATGACAATACTCAAAAACAATTATGTAATATTAAATGGATGTATTATTATTAGGGGCCAAGCACTGAAAGTGCATAGGCACCTAATGTAATCGTTAGTGTTCTTTTTCTTCTTGTTCTTCTTCCGTCATTGAATCTATGGCAGCCCATAGAACCATATGCGGGAAAGTTGTGAAATCTGGCACACAGATAGAGGACAGTCTGAACATTAACTGGAGAAAATTTGGAGTCTCTAACTCAAACCCTCTAGCGCCACCAACTGCCCAAATTTTCACACATTTATGCTAATAACGTTTGAACCATAAGCGATAGAATCAAAATGCATTTTTCCTCTGATTCCATGGCTCGAGACTAATTGATTGCACCCTATGTCGTCATTCTCCATCTTGAAAATCTTTCCGCCATTTTGAATTTTTTCATCTTCAGACCAGGCTGACAAAAAGTTATGAAATTCAAGTTGATTAGTCAAACAGTTCTTGAATAACGCACGAACAAATTCGACGTAGAGCGCGGCAAACTGTACGCGAGGCTATATCTCCGCAACGCTTTAGCATATTAATACCAAACTTCGTGTGTGCTTTGACAACCATGACCTGAGGATACCTGCACAGTTTCGGTACAGCACCACCTAGTGGTCACGAGATATAAAAAAATGCATATTTTTGCTTATAACTTATGAACGGTTTCACCTAAAATCACAAATCTGGTCTTGTTAGATTCTGTGCAGGATGCTGAAATGATACCAAATTTTCCTATGTCGGCCATTTTGGGCGTTGCCCATTTTGAATTTTGTTGTAAAATGCTTTATTTTTCAAACGCATTGACAAATTGTTACGAAACTCATTGTGTCATTGGCACAATGCCCTGAAGGTACTCAAAAAGTTTTGGGACAGCGCCACCTTCTGGTCAAAAGTTATAACAAATTTTCATAAAATGCTAATAACGTTTGATTACTTTGTGCTATTGTCATGAGACCAGTCTTGGTAGATTCCGTGGGTCATGCCGAGAACATGGATACCAATTATGCCATGATCGATCGAACTTCCTGTCCGCCATTTTGAAATCCTTTAAAAAACGACTTTTTCGAACTCCTCTTAGAACCTTTGTCAGATTTGAACCAAAATCGAATCAGACCACCTTCAGACCATGCCGACAAAAAGTTGTGGATTTCTTGTTGATAGACCACACCATTTTCGTTTAACACAATAAATTTGATGGCACGGTGCCAGAATGGTTTTCAGGCTCTATCTCGGCAAAGCTTTGGCGTATTGACATGAAACTTTATGTGTGCCATCATGACTGCACCTTGACCACACCATATCAATTTGGTGACAGCACCACCTGTTGGTAAAAAGTAATAGGCTTTTATGTCCCAATGCAATTAATAGTATTCATGGTTCTTCAACCATTATGCCTAAAATCATGACCAGATTGCTTTAATTACTTATTTTTTGCCATTGTTATGCCTAATAATTGTTGATGTGCTTGGCCCCTTAATTGCTGCTTGCAGCTATATTTATTATTATTATTATTATTATTATCATCTATAAGCAATATCACAAACGCAAGCAGCCTTGTGCCACAGGTAATCAGATTTTTTTTCATTGATGCTAATGCCAAAAATAAAATTGCAATTTTTTGTAAAAAAATAATATTTTTATTTGATTGAAACTGTATGTATCAATTAGATTAAACACCATTTGATCATAACATTTAATTAAAACATTTAACATGAATCCATAAAAATGTAAATGTTAAACGCATAATTTGAATCTGTAAGACTTAAGTCATTTTCTGTGTAATTTCATAAAAAAATCTGAGGCTTTTTATTTGTTGATTATAGTATCGATTTAGTATGTCTGTTAAGCAGTTTTGGGCAGGATTAATTGCTTAAGTGTAACACCGTGTTCTAACCAGATGCGACGCTGCTACATGTGATAAAAGGTTTTTTTTCCGTTAAACATAGTTTTTGTCCTAACCAGCCACGACAGCGATACGACGGGCATTCCATTTTTGAAAAGGTTTCTATTTTTGTGAGGTCACGCCAGAAATCCAAGTCAACAAATGGGTCTAAAATCCTTCTCATAACAGTATATTAAAGCCGGCAACTCACTAACCGGAACAGAACAACTTGATTTGACTGAGGGTGTCACACACTTACCGAATTTTTCGCTTGAGGTCTCGCTCTCTTCAATCGGAACTCTGTCACATACACACCTGTTCAGAATGGCAGAGGGGTAACATTCTGGCTCATTCTGAATTTCTCTCCGCTGCCCTGTCAAGTGGAGATCGGTGAAATAACAACAGGAGTACAAAGTGAACATAAACAATGGTAACACACTGAATTTGGACACGATTCATAAAGTAACTTTGCCCTGTGTATGTGTGTGATTGTGTATTCTCTCCATACGCAGCTTCAGTGAGAAAATGAGTTGCGTTCAATAAACAGACCATTCCATCTGTGATTGCTCTGATTTCTACATTTTATTTTCAATAATCCTCATTTTTAGTGTATGAATATCTTGGTGTCGTGTCGCGTCTAGTGTGGACAGACAGATTTTTTGTCACTGGAATATTATCGCATCGCTTCTGGTAAGGGACAAGGTGTCATACTTAGATTAGGCGTTTAGAGCAAACTAAACTTTTGAGGAATATACAGTACAGTGCTATCAATACAGTGAATAAAGAAATACAATTAAAATATTAATTCAAAGTAATAAAAATACTATAATCTCATGCATAGTACTCCCAGTCTTGGTAAGTTGCCTGCCAAAGCAGTGGCACAAAAAATAACCAGGTTACTGTGTACATATACTGTGGCAAGAAAAAGTACACTGGCAGCCAAAAGTTTGGAATAATGTACAGATTTTGCTCCATTGGAAAGAAATTGGTACTTTTATTCACTAAAATGGAATTCAACTGATCACGATGTATAGTCAGGACATTAATAATGTGAAAAATTACTATTACAATTTGAAAAACCTTTCAGAACTTTTTAAAACTACTGCAAAGGGTTCTCATCAAAAAATCCTCCACGTGCAGCAATGACAGCTTTGCAGATCCTTGGCATTCTAGCTGTCAGTTTGTCCAGATACTTCCTGTAGCACTTGCCATAGATGTCAGGCACTTCTCATGCACCTTACAATCTAGCTGATCCCACAAAAGCTCAATGTGGTTAAGATCCTTAACACTCTTTTCCAATTATCTGTTGTCCAATGTCTGTGTTTCTTTGCCCACTCTAACCTTTTCTTTTGGTTTTTCTGTTTCAAAAGTGGATTTTTCTTTGTAAATCTTCCCATAAGGCCTGCACCCCTGAGTCTTCTCTTTACTGTTGTACATGAAACTGGTGTTGAGCAGGTAGAACCTCATTTCTGGAATTTCTACTGGGTGAGACCTTTTTGCCAACTTCATGCTGCTGAAAAAGTTCAATTTAGGTGTTGATTTGATTGAACAGGGTGTGGGTGTGTCTAGTCCAGCTGAACCCCATTATTAATGCAATTTCACAGATTTGGGGATTTAGTAACTAAGGGGCAAAATACTTTTTCACACAGGCCCAGTTGATATTGGATAACATTTTTTGCTTCAATAAATAACATTATAATTTAAAAACTGTATTTTGTGTTTACTCAGATTGCCTTTATTTTATGTTAGACTTTGTTTGAATTTTTGTAACAATTCAGTATGAGATATACACAAAAACAGAAGAAATCAGGATGAGGCAAATACTTTTTCACAGCACTGTATGTGTTATTAGTTAAAACAGATTTTGTTTGTTCATTATTGTAACTTAGATGAAGATCAAACCAGATTTTAAGACAAGTGTATAAATAAATGCAGGTAATTCCAAAGGGTTCATATACTTTTTCTTGCCACTGTATTTAATTACTTTTCTTGCCACTGTATTTAATTACTTTTCTTGCCACTGTATTTAATTGTGTAGCCTGTATACACACACACTTGTCAACACAGGCCACTAGCAGGCATGACGCACTAACGCTTCCCTGCATTCACGCTTACTCTCCGTTGACCAAGATCTCGATTATTCACAAGAGGCTGTGCCTGACACACTGACCAGATTTTCTGTCTTGTGGTTACTCTGTGAATTTAAAGAAACAGCTCTCCCAAAAATGTTAAGTTCTGTTATTATTTACTCATGTCAGTACAAACCCAAATGAACACAAAAGGTGAATTTCTGAGGAATATTCTGGCTAGGGATGCTCCGATCAGGATTTTTACTGCCGATACCAATCACTGATCTTCTTGTCACATGATCAGCCGATACCGATCATTTCACCTTTTTATCAGGATCTCTGTCATAACTGGCTATATGCAAGCTTTCTGCACACTGCCACTATTAATTGAATTTTCCTCTTTCCAGTAATATCACTTTGCCTGACAAAAACAGTTTAAAAAGTTTGAAAGGCTTATTAAAAAAAGCTTATTTATTTATTTATTTTTTAAATCAAGGATAGGCTAACAAAATATTCTCTATATTGATATAGATTAAAAAAAATGAGGCTTAGTATCAAACTGACGGCAAACGGATTACCCATAGGTGCAATTCAATTTAATGTGACATTTTTGGTTAAGTCATTGTCATTATTTCATATCATTATTATTATTTCTTATTTTATTTCTATTTTATTATTGCATTATATTTAATACATTATATTATGGTATCTTAATATTGTATCAATAATTATTATATTTATAAATTCCTTAATTCCCTTTTCATTTAGTTGGATGATTGTATTAATAGTTCATTTTTCACTTGTTGCAGCTTGAACTTTAATGAGGGGAACACGCACTCTCTCATGAGGGCAAGAGATGAAAGCAAAGTGGAGAAAGAGTGCACTCACTCGAGATGCCTATGCCCGGCGGAGACTGAGCAGCTGCCACCATGAACGATAATAAGGACCGTTTCACAGCTCGCGCTGTTTTCCCTTTGCTTGTCGCGTGTGAAACGCCACATTAACAGTACAGTACACAACATTTTCATATTCGCCATACCTCTCCGACTGCATCGTTCTTAACTGTTGAATCAAGTTTGTTGTCTTACAACACTATGCCAGTATTCCCCACACAGCGTGATGCCATGACTGCTGCTGAAGTCTTAAAGGAGCCGCGCGTCTTTTGCGACATGAGCAATAGGTTTATGCAATCGGCCAAATTACTGATCACCGATCGAGTCATAGGACGTGAATAGCGGCCGATACCGATCGGAACAGCCCTAACTGGCCACTTTTTTTTTTTTTTTTACATTTGATATAATGCATATAATACATTTGAATGAGGATTGGATCTGTCAAGCTCCAAAATGACAAATACAGTTGCAATCAAAATTATTCAAACCCCCCCCCCCGACCAGCAATACATTCTGGTGATGTGAATTAAAACACATCAACTAAAACCTCAGTAAACAGTCAAAGTAAGTTTTTAATACACATTTGAGTAATTTTGAGAACACAGTTTACCCAAATTTTAAAATAAAAAAAATAACTAATTCTCTCCACAAATGTCATGTCAAAAATGTTCAACCCCCAAAGTCAATCATCTGTGGAGCATCCTTTATCCTTAAAAACAGCAAATAAATGTTTCAGGTAAGTGTTCTCAGGCTTCGGACACCTCTCTATTAGAATTTTTACACATTTTTCATGAGCAAAAGCTTCCAGCTCATTGACATTCTTTGGTTTCTGTGCTGCCACAGCTTCCTTGAAATCCCAACAAAGGTTTGCAGTGGGACTTTAATGATGGACTGAAAGGGCCATTTAAGGACATTCCACGACCTATCCCTGAACCAGATTTTGAACAACTTGGATGTATCCTTGATGTTATTGTCTTGCTGGAAAGTCCAGTGATCACCGAGCTTCAATTTACACACTGAAGGCATCACATTTGTCATGACAAAATGGCCTGATACCTGAAAGAATCCATGGTGTCAGTCACATAGTCAGGATAGCCGTTTCCTGCAGCCGCAAAACACCCCCATAACAGGACTGACCCACATCCATGTTTGACTGTGGGGATGGTGTTGTTCTTGTCATCACCTTGTCATCTTACTCCAGACGTACTGCTGACCCATTGGTCTAAAACTCATTTTCAGTTTAGTGTCATACATCTATAAAACCTTCTTCCAGGACTCCACAGGTCTTTCCTATTTCTTTCCTATTACTACTTGAATATTCAAGTCAACATTTCCCTTGGTGAAGTTTTGCTTTCATCCACACCCCAAGAAGGTTGCTGTTGTACCATATTTACAAAATGTATGAATGGTGCTGCCAACTTTGTCTATTGGAAATTGAAGTGCCTTGGAAATGTACTTTTAGCCATGACCTTTCTTGTGTAATGAAATAATCTCCTCTATTAGCTTTTGAGACAGATTATTTTTAATTGCATTTTTTGCATAGAAATACATTTTTGCTTATAACGCTAAACTTAAATTTTAAAGCTTAAATAAGTGCCATTGCAGATTGATGACTTAATTTTGTTTTAAAACAATTACTTGTGTAGCCTTACATATTTTAGAAACAGCTACATGCAATAGGGGTTGAATAATTATGACATGGCAGTATTTTTAAAAAATCCTGCTATTTACAAATATTAGGTTATATATTCACACTATGACTTTGAATGTGTCACTCAACTCATATAGATACAAATTCTGGGTCATCAGAAAAGCTTACCTTTGTAAATCCTTCCTGTCTTGGGGGGGTTGAATAATTTCGATTGCAACTGTATCATAAAATCACCATAACAATATAATAAAAAGTGATCCATATGACTCAAGTGCTGTATTCCAAGTGTTCTGAAGACATATGATAGCTTTGTGTGAGAAACAGACTGAACTTTAGATATTTTTTACTGAAAATATTGACACCCATCCTAGCACTCCTTGGCTAATTTATAAGCATGAGAGAAATAGCGGTGTCCAATAGACCTTTTCACAGACTGTGATGACACATTTCCACCTTATTAGCAGCGTAAATCTAGCAAATTTTTTAATATTTTCAATTTAAAAATTATTATTTATTAATCAACTATTTGTATGTGAACGAAACTCGTTATTGCCCTTCTAGTTTATTATTTCACCAGAAATCTACAGCGATACGTAGAACGAGGCCCGCAAAACTTATTTTGCAAAAATGCAGTTATAGTAACATGGTTTATGAAGCAAGGTTGGGTTTCTAATACACCTGCTGAGGGAGTGACAGTGGCATCTTTCTCTCTTCTTTTTTTTCTTTTTTGCTCTTGTGGAAGTCATGGAAAAGTAACAGTGGATTTTTTATTTTGCTGTTGGAGCAAATGAGTAAGCAGAAATAATATTTGCTGTGGTCTCCCATTCACCACTTTAAGTTTACCCTGCAATAGTTTACTTCCGCATTGAAGGGTCTTTTCATGAACGATTTGTTAATTTGAGTCAAATTTTCTTAATTAATTGACATAACCAGCTGTCTGAATGATTTGTTCACAAATCGGACTGATCCATTGATTCAATGGTCCAGTCAAAGCATTTTACAGCTCACTGAAGGGGAAGATTATTAATGAATAGCAATAAATAAATAATAATTTAAAAATAGGATAAAAATCACCTTTTGTGTTCAACAGACAGAAGAAAGTAATACTGGGTTGGAACAACATGCGAGTAATTAATGAAAGAATATTCAATTTTGGGTGAACTATTGTATAAACTGTCAGTACACCAGAAAGTAAATGTAAAAAAACTTGAAAATGGTGCATGTGTTGGTCAGTGACTAACAATTCCTCTCTATTGGCACTGATTAACATGCTGTGGTCATATGTGGACGGTTTAACCTTTTGTACTATCAAGGAAATCCAGTTAAGGTGCCTGATTTGGATGGTGGAAGAAACAGATTCTGTATTCTCAAAAGCTGCATTCACCATGCCAAACAGAAAATGACAGAGAGAGGAAAAAATGAACTTTCTCTCTTGTCTTACACATGCTTCAGTGGTCAAGGCTAATGCTTCACAGCAGGATTGTCTTACAGTGCTCCACGACCTTCCTGGTGGGCTCGCTCGCAAATTCTCTTGATCTCATACACATACACATTCTCACTCTCACCCCCAGATCTCATTAGGCTTCACTAGAGACACCAAAACTTCACCCACAGCACACACATAAGAAGGGCGAGTATCTACAGTCAAGCACTAGACCTCATATTACATGTACGTATCCATTTACTAGGGCTGTCAATTGATTTTAAATGATAATTACATTATATGTTGATTTATTAAGTGAATTAATCACATATCAATATTTGATGAAAAATCCCCAAATGAAAATAACTCAAAGATATTACATTATAGCAGACGTGTGAAAACTTAAATTGACATGAAAAAAGTGGCTTTAGAAGTCAATATATTGTTGGTGTCACTTCCATACCATTGATCAGAAGCCCATCACTGGCCGACAGTCCACAGCAATCCATTTTGCAATTGAGTTGTCAATCTGTATGAGGCCGACTTGGGGGTCGATCACACAGGACTCACACCAGTTCATACCAGGCTATTCGTGTTATTGCTTTCCGGCTGAACTATTTTTTAATTGCTGGTCTATGTACAAGCGTCAGATGGACAGCTTTATCTGTTGCATCGCAGTTTGCACAATGAGAGCAAAATACTGTATTAAAGTAAAAGTAGTTCAACTTAAAAAAACCTGCAGAGACCACTTCATTTACTACATTATGTGGCGCTCCATCTAGCAGCTAGATCGGACTACAAAAGTCGCAAAAACATAAAGGTGCAACTTGCTAGGAAAATCCTTTTTTTCAGAATTTTCGTACGGGTCAGGGGGCATGATTAAGTACTAGGGATGTCAACAGGGCTGAGAAACTAAATTTGAATTTTTATCTTAAATATTACCAATGTCACCAGATTTTTAAACTGACATTGCAACCTTTTCTGGATTACGGAAGCAACAAATACATACAAGCCAAACAGTTATGTAAAAAGTAAAACGAGGGGGAAAAAAGCTTCAATAGACAGTTCTAAGTTAACATGGTGTTGCACTGGTTCCACAGTACTACTCCAGACTCAAGCTTTATTATAACAGCGTTGCCACTGTTTTTCATTCATAACAGCTGTATGTACTGTAGTAATATTCCCAGATAGTAGTGGTATTCGGCTCAACTCGGTGGTAAAGCGGCTCAGCCTATGAACCCAGCTCAAATAGACAGAGCACAACAGGATGTTACAGAACTTGAGGATCTGGAGACACACATTTCCAAATGTAACCACTTTCATTGCTTAATCTGAGAAACACTGATAAGAGAGCAAGACACAATGGCCGAAGACCCCCACCTAAGGGGCTGTTCACACCAAATGCTTTTGTGTCCATCCTTACACTTTTCCAATTGTTTTTTCTATGTAAACATGAGCTACATGGACGTCTTCGGCTACGTTCACACCGCTGAAAGTGGCCCAAATCTGACTTTTTCCCCTCATATCTGACACAGATCAGTTAACTGGATGACTGCGATCATTTCACGGCATTTTGTAGTTTATTTACTGTCTCATGTAGGAGTGCCGTTTTTTTAGATGCCGTGTCAAGTTAAAAAGAACTCGTCTCGAGACACCTGCGTTCTGTAAAACTGTATTTGTTGCACTGCATCTAATCTTTTATAGAGCGCAACAGTGCCTGCCCACTTTTTCAGCCATCTGGGTTCCCCATTCAAGTATTTTCCCCATTCATTTCTTCCATAGACTTTTGATAAAATACTTCATAAAAGAGTTGTAAGCCATGAACCAAATCAACCAGCTCCGAGGTGAATCACAACATTACAAACTTTGTTTTGAGGCAAAGTATTTGAAAATCGGATATAAAAACAAAGGTACAAGGCTGTGTACTTACTGTCTTTCATAAGGGCACAGACTACAATCCCATGAAGCATTGAGAATTATGTAATTGAATAAAAAAATTATGGGAATTTATAAAACTATTGATTTTAGGTTTTTGGTAACCCTAACCCTGAATATAGAAACAATATATTTAATGTTTATTGCAAAATATTCAGAAATGTACAAATAGATAAGTATTTTAAGGGTGAATGGAGACTGACTCAATTACGCCATTCACAGTGCATCATGGGAGTGGGCGGTCCCTCCAATTCCGTTTTGCGGGCTTGGTTGTCCGCGGTTCTCTGATTGGCAAAGCTTTCTCTGCTGGACCATTGGTAATGTAGTTTTTTGCCATTAATTATGCTATCAAACACAATTTTTAAACAATGAAGTTGAAATAATGGCTTCAACGGAAGCAAATACCATCGACGAACAACATCTGAGCTCATGGTAGGACTGTCTTTAAGTTATCATTGAAAATCAATTAGTCTATGGGATAAATAAATGGGATTTTTACTTCCGGAACCAGACTAATGTGATTGATCTGAAGTCATTGTCAGTGCTTGGCACACATCCAAAATTCTAATGCACAGTTTTAGCATTTGAATGTGCTTTTTTTTTTTTTTATCTTAAATTCGACAAGTATTCGACATTTTGAATTTTAATTTTGACTTATTAAATTAATTTTAAATGCGTTATTTAAAAAAAAAATAATAATAACTATTGGCACTAAATTATTGTTAAATTGACAGCCACTTGCATTTATAGGATCACATATTCTCAGACCCATACTAGGGGTCTAGAGTCACACCCAGACACCAGCACATTTTTTACTGGGGCACAAATATAGGTCAGCACTGCAAAAAAAAACAAAAAAAAAAAAAACTTGCATATTCTGCATATCATTACAGGGGGGTGGGAAAATTGTTAAAGTGGCCATCCTCAAACTAGCCTGACATCTCTGTTTTTTTGAGGCAGGATTCTAATTAGCATCAAGGTATGGGTAATAAGTTCTCTAGAGCATGCTCCTCAAAACCAAACAGTCAGGTGGCAAAGCACTGCCTCTTGAAGTGATAGTGAAATTCAGCAAAAAGCTGCTCCTCCCATTTCACACACACTGCCAGGGCAAACAGAAACAAAGAGGAAACAATTAGTGGAAGGAGAGACTGGGGGCAGCCAAGCTTATAGTCGGTTTAAGAGACTTAATGTAATAGAAGGATACAAACATAGATATCATTGCTGATTAATTTGTAAATTGAGATGAGCTCTTTCTTGATTAGGTATTTTTATTCATCTTCACTTATGAAGAGATAGTATTAGGACTAAAGCTGATACTTACCTTTTGAAAGTGAGCTAGAAATTATCCATACTGCAGGAATTTGAACCAGTTCAAAGGTTGTACAGTGATGTATAATGTACAGTTGAGTATTATAAAACATTTGGAGTCTAGTCTTATGTGAAAGTGGAATTTAAAAAGTGATGGGAATCATGGCAAGCAAGCGTTCAGACATTTGTCTAAATATTCATGTCAGCTATCTCGAGTACAGAATATTCAGCTTTTCTCTAATGGGAAATTTCACTATATGGCCAAAGGTTTGTGGACACCAAAAGTGCTTGATGAACATTTGATTTCAAAACCTTAGGCATCAATTTCCCCCTTTGCTGTAATAACAGCTTCCACTCTTTTGGGAAGTCTTTACACTATACTGTATGTAGTAACATGGCTGCAGGGATTTGCTCTCATTCAGACACAAGGCTATCAGTGAGGTCAGGAACTGATGTTGGTCGATGGGGCCTGACTTACAGTTGCTGTTCCAGTTCACCCCAAAAGTGATCAGTGGGGTTCAGGTCTGGGCTTTGTGCAGGCCAGTCAATTTCTTCCATGCCAGACAGTAAACCATTTCTTTATTGACCTCAATTTGTTCACAGGGTCATTGTCATGCTGGAACAGAAAAGGGCTATCCCCAAACAGTTGCCACAAATTTGGAAGTACACAAAGCCCAAGCCATTACATAAAGAAACATTAAGATTTTTCTTTACTGGATTTAATGGAGTAACCAAATTCATTAATTAGAAGGGGGTGTCCACAAACTTTAAGCCATATAGTGTAGCAGCAGCTAATGTTACAATGGCACCCTGACCAGCTACAGGGTTGCATTTACATTCTTAAGCAACTTGCATTTATTATGCATACAGACATCAAAGTATCTCACTCCACACATAACCCAAAAACTCTATATAACAACAAAAAAATTAAACTTGTGATGACTTCTCAATTCATGTGCCAAGCAGATCAGCTTGGTTTGAAGGATCTAAAGTATGGCCACAGCCTCTGAAAGGTGAAATATAAATCACTGACACTGGGATTTGCGGTGTCTTAAATCTGTCATCATTAACTATATTCATCCATAATTTTATCCACACTTCAATGCATATTTTGTTATGTAATCAACAGTTCTAAACTGAAATGAAGGCATGCAAATAAAAACAACCCATCAATACATACATTGCATCACCAACTTCATCTGGTAAACAGATGATGTTTTTTAATAGGCTATTGTTTACTAGTTTTCTTCCAGGATAAACCTGTATGTGGCTTGATTCATGCGTCCTTCACAAAGACGAATGGCCCCGATTCCAGCCTTGCTGAAGCAACCCCAGATCATCACCGATCCTCCACCTAGTCATCTAATGGTTAGACGGAGACCTGGAGAGGCCTTCAAGTCACAGTGTCTCGCACCCACTTTGAAATCTGGTGGAGGATCGGTGATGATAAGGGGGTGCTTCAGCAAAGTTGGAATCGGGCAGATTCCTCTTTGTGAAGGAAGCATGAATCAAGCCACGTACAACGTTATCCTGGAAGAAAACTTGCTTCCTTCTGCTCGAACAATGTTCCCCATCTCTGAGGATTGGTTTTTCCAGCAGGACAATGCTCCATGCCACACAGCCAGGTCAATCAACGTGTGGATGGAGGACCACCAGATCAAGACCCTGTCATGGCCAGCCCAATCTCCAGACCTGAACCCCATTGAAAACCTCTGGAATGTGATCAAGAGGAAGATGGATGGCCACAAATCATCAAACAAAGCCGAGCTGCTTGAATTTTTGTGCCAGGAGTAGCATAAAGTCACCCAACAGCAATGTGCAAGACTGATAGAGAGCATGCCAAGACGCAGGAAAGCTGTGATTGAAAATCAGGGTTATTCCACCAAATACTGATTTCTGAAATCTTCCTAAGTTAAAACATTAATATTGTGTTGTTTAACAATGAATATGAACTTGCTTTCTTTGCATTATTCAAGGTCTGAAAACACTGAATCTTTTTTATTTTGACCAGTTGTCATTTTCTTCAAATAAATGCTCTAAATAACAATATTTTTTATTTGGAATTTGGGAGAAATGTTGTCAGTACTTTATAGAATACAACAAAAATGTTACATTTACTCAAACACATACCTATAAATCCAGATAAACTGATAATTTTGCAGTGGTCTCTTAATTTTTTCCAGAGCTGTATATGTGTGTGTGTATATATATATATATATATAGTGTTGTATAAAGTATCCATTTGTCATAACTGAGTAAAAGTAAAGATACCTTCATGGAAATTGACTCAAGTAAAAGTTAAAGTAGCTCAAGAGAAAACGACTTAAGTAAAAGTATTTGATATTAAGTAACTGATATTAAATTTACTTAATAGCATAAATTATGGAACAGTTCATTAAAGCCATGACAACTTATTTGATTGGTGTTGCTCATCATTTACTCACCCTAATGCCATCCCAGATGTGTATGACTTTCATCTGCAGAACACAATCAAAGATTTCAGAATAACATTTCAGCTCTATAGGTCAATGCAAGCGAATGGTGGCCAGACATTTCAAGCTACAAAAGGCAAATTAAGGGAGCATAAAGTTATCCATACTACTACAGTGGTTAAATCCATGTCTACTGAAGCGATTCCGTCAGTTTTGGGTGAGAACAAACCAAATTGGTTTTGATTCACAGTGTCACTAGAAATAAAGGAAAATGTATTAAAATGTATAAACGAACCCTGATGATCTCTTGTAGATTAATTTCAACACATTCTAAAAACAGTTTCTACAAAATCCAATACTGGTCGACCTCTATAGTGTACTCCTGACAAAATTTGTTAACAAAACTTACTTTTTACAGATGAAATCCTGTAAATTCTTTTTACCTTCAGGGAAAATAAACCAGAAATATTGAAGACTCATGTTGCACTACACAGATTTCTGTCAATGTCCCTGCCCCTATTACTGACCAGAAAGTACCAAATCATAGATCAGGAATATTTAAGTAAAAAGAAAAAAAAGAAAAAAGAAAAAAAAAGAAAAAAGGATATCACCCAAACTTCCTGTTTCAGTAGGAAATACATCAACACAGGACAGGAAACTTCGCATGTCTAGATGATTTCATAGGGTCTTTATGGCAACTCATATAGTGTTAAAGCAAGAAAGTACGACTGCTAGTTAGACCCCAAATTTCAAATTCAGCCATCAGGTCACTGCTCAACCTACTCTGAGGACCACCCGGAACAGTTCCCATCAGATGAATAAAGAAACCTCCTCACTTAAGAGTTTCCATTGGCCGGAGCCTCATAAGCCCCATCGAGAGGGCCTATGTGTTTAACCTTACAGCCTGAGTAGCACGCAAGCACCATCTGATGTGGGGCTATTTAACGCTTCAGTGCTGGGAGGTACGCTTAACCACTTTGATGAGGTATCAAAGCCAACCACTAAATATTGGTGAGGAGGGCAAAGAAATTAATAGCTGATTTGAGACCAGTGAATGGTGCTTTTGGCTCTGATTTGGGGATTCTGTTCAGTGGGGGAAGGAAGAATGATTTTTATTATGCATAATAGAATAGGAAACTTACAATGTGCCAGTGTGTTTCTATGGTTGGTGGTCCCATTGTTTCCTTTTAAGCTGTGTTTTGTAAGCAGGATCTTAGATAAAGTACCTTCAACAAGATGCAATCCATTCATTGGCTAATGTCAATAGTGGGCTAGTAAGTCCATAGCATAACCTTGGGCTAACCCTAACTAATCACTAGTCATGAAGTTGTCATGGTGAGACCATAATATTCAAATGTTTTGTCTTCATAGCCATTCAAATATTTTTGAATATGTAAAGAATAAAAATCATGTGTGATGTTCCCTTTACATGTTCAAAATATTTGACATAAAAAAAAAAAAAATTAAAAAAAAAAGAATAAAAATGAGCAATGTGTCCTTCACATATTTGAAAATATTACAATCAATGACAGCATAGACACAAAACACACACACACACACACACACACACACACAAAAAAACAGAAACATTTGTAACAATTATTTCAAACAGATGTCTTTAATCAGACATACATATGACAAGAGATTACCAAAACAACAAAGGTTAGATTCATGCATATTGAAACAGTTGACAGCAGCATGTAATCAATCTTCATGAAAATACAGATTGAGGAACAGTATTTTTCAAATTACCAACCTCAAAATAATTTAATCTAACCAACACTATTCTTATGTGTAATATGACACTGCTCCTCTACTACAGGAGCAGATTTATTCAGCAACGACTTAAGTGAACTAGTCATTAGAACTGGTCTGAATGCGGCTTATGGAGTCAATTATGCAATCAGAATAACCACCAGATGCTGACATCCCTCAGGAACTAATGACAAGAACATCTTAAACATTCTATTGAGGTTCCCTCAGTATATTGCATTACACAACTGATTTAACAGAGCCTGAGCAATATTTCAGCATCCTATAGACTGTTATGTGAGCACTAACACATACATTATTTCTCTTCAATGCAAAAGAGCTGATTTCCCACAACCCACACAAAGAGCAGACTCATCCATCAGTGCGTGGTGATTTATCGCCCACACACAGCATTCTTAGAAATCTAAGAATCTGCATTCTCATGAAAACCAGTTCAAAAGAACATCCATCTCCTGACCACCAATGATGAAATATTACACATTTTATTACTCAACTAATATTTCAAGAGCCAAAGCAACATCACAAACCCACTGCATTAATGTAGTGTCTAAGTCGGGTCGAGAAGTTGAGATATCTGACAAAATGAAATCAATGAAATCAAACAATGACTGGATCTCTTGAAAAGCCAAATTATAAAGCAGAAATTGAATTGTGAGTCATAGCAGACTAACCCAATTGATCTTGATCATGAGGGGAATATCAATTCTCACAAAAGATATCTACACACCAGACCTTCACAGTTGTCTGAACCCCATTAATCAATAAGTGCAATGACAAATAGGAACCCTCTGGAGATCCTCCATAAACCTTTTCCATTGACATGGTTCAGGGGCTGGTTCCTGGGCCAGTGCAAATTCTTGAACGTTCCGTGCATTCCATCACAGAAAAGGCAGTTACAGGGTGGAAAAACTGGTTCCGCACCAGCCTCAAAAAACTGCTGGTCTTTAAGAAGGAACTGATAACATCGGGGGGGGGGGGGTTTGTTCCAAACAATAATAGTTTGGCTAGCTACTGTCTGCAGCAAGGAATACTTCTTTACTCTTTAACAACAACAACAACAACAACAACAACAAAAGTGGCAGTGGACAGAGCAATAAAAACGTTCACTACAATGTCTTGGACCCTGTGCTGAGACACCAACCAGCCAGCTTTTTTTTTCATTGATTTGCCAACTTTTTTAGCTTGCTTTACACTCATCTCGTCTTACTTTGTGCATAGTTTTAGTTCAGTAAGGGAATTTTTGGCCAGCTACTCACTTAGTAGGGGTGTAGCGATCCATCGATCTGAATTGATGCATCGGTCAAATGCATCAAACAACGATGCAATGTCATCGATTCGATGCGTAAACATCGATGTATATATTTTTTTAAGAGGCACCTTTGTTTTGACACATTCCAGCCACGTCCATAAGTATTTTTGTTAGGCAATGCAGCAACCCGATGATAATCAACCCTGAAGTCATGGCAGACTTTGAGGTATCTGCAAACATCGTATCGCTGGCTAAGAAAATCGATACAAGATCATATCGTGTTGAAACTTGCGATTTACACCCCTATTAATTAGGAAGATCGCGGCTATCTGTTAAGTAAACCGGTGGAATTCTCAACCAGCGTAAACGTAATATTATTTGCTATGGCAAAAATCCAAATATAACCATCTGCTACATGCTCAAGTGGCCTGCAATCTATCTTTTTGTGTCCCGCGTGATGTTGTCATTACATAAAATTAGAACGTGTATGATTTTTTTTGTCAATTTTCTAAAGCATTTACGGTCATTCTCTGTACTGATAAACTGCTGAACTATATAGAGGAAAAGAAACGGCAAATGGATAAAAACTAGTGCCCGACCTTTCACCGGCATATCTGTATCGGCGTATATTTTACCGATATGCGCTGATATGAAAACTTTTTTTCAGAACATATAATGCAGAAAATATAATGTTTACAAAGCTGACTCTGAACTGACGGTGGCTCTGCAGACAGGGCGTAGTTAAACGGTGTGGATTTGAGCCATCGCTTCTAATTAAATTGCTAACTAGTTTGTGAAATACATACTGGAAAGTTAATAAAAAATTACCCCATCATTTTATATAACTAATATAATGTTAACCCTGTCCCTGACAACCATGTCACTCATGTTTATCACATCTGTTTGCTGTTAGCCAGCTATAGTTTGTCAGTGCAGTCAGTAATGTAGCAGATTGAAAGGTAAACATCAGAGCATCTTTTTGCAGCTCAGCAGACAACGGTGCGGTGGTGGATTGTGTCTGTTGAGTGTTGATTTCACGCTTCGCTGTTACTTAGTTGGTGAGACACAATGCTGGAAAGTAAATAAAGTCCATCTTTTACTCTCCATGACAACGAGCTTACAGCTAACTAGCTAATCATGTAGCTACTTTCATTGCTTGTCAGCTGAGTGGAACCTAATGAGTAAACATATTTACCAAACTGTTTTGTTCAGGATTCACAGTTTGGTACCCCCTTCATCTGAACAATTCCAGTCGTTGCATTTACAAAATGTAATATTTAGAAGTCTGGTTTTCTAGACATTAAAATAGGATACGTAATAAAAGTAGATTTAATAAATAGTATATTTGCCCTGTGTAAATAATAATATATGGAAACTGTATCTAAAATAAATGAGGGGTGAAACATACTAATACAACAGGCTGGAAAAATAGACATTTATTCATTTTAATATCCTATATATATATATATATATACATATATATCTCAACTTGACACCAGGCGACACACCCTAAAAACGGCACCGTTAGATTGGTTTCATGCTGAAGAGATGCTTAAAAGTAAGTTTTTTTTTCTCTCTCATAAATGTAAACGAGTGTAAATGCCAACATCATCATATGTGTTGACAGGACTGAAGCCTGTCAACCAAAACATGAGCTCACTGATGTCATTAAGTGAGTCTGCTTTTTTATTCCATCAGTTACTCCTGGTCAGAGGCTTCCGTATATATTTTGTTTATACGTAGGGTTACGTCCGACATAAATTTAATGGTGCAACGCTCAAATATTTAGTAGAGCACAAATTGTGACTTAGCGCCCATTTACGCCACAACTAGGCTAAGTCGTAACGTACGTATAGCTGGTGCCACCGGCCCCTGATGTTTATTTAGACATTTATTTTATTTTAATTTATTATTTATTTAAATGGTCAGCAATTGACTGATACTAAACATACAGTACTAATGTTAATGAAGCTATTTATTTTATTTTTTTATTTATTCATTATTTTAATGGTCAGCATTTGACTGATACTAAACATACAGTACTGATGTTTATTTAAATATTTATTTTATTTTTATTCTTTATTTAAATGGTCAGCAATTGACTGATACGAAACATACAGTACTGATGTTAATTAAGCTATTTATTTTATTTTAATTTATTCTTTATTTTAATGCTGGGCAACTGACTGATACTAAACATACAGTACTGATTTTTATTTAGCTATTTATTGTATTTTTATTCTTTATTTAAATGGTCAGCAATTGACTGATACTAAACATACAGTACTGATGTTTATTAAGTTATTTATTTATTCTTTATTTTCTCAGTGTTCATTTCTAGAATTTGTTGACAATGTATAATAATAATGTCAAATGTACTTTGATAAAAATATCTGTTTAAGAAAGCATCCTTCGGAGTACCTTTGCATAGTCATATCGGTGCAAAATCGGTGCACAATCCACATAGAAAAGGTCTGTTTTCATTCCAGCTCAAAAATTAGCTATATTGGTCACCATATCGGTAATAGGTGAATTTTCCCTCTCTAAAATCGGTATTGGTCGGGCTCTAATAAAAACAATGAATTGAACTACAAATCCGTGAATATAAATATAATTATAAGCCACTTTATATAACATGAATGCGGGGTCAGTCTGCACACGTGCGTTGATAACAGTTTGTGCATTCTCTGTCACTTTAAACATGCACAGGCTGAGCCTCTCTTCCACACCTGCTCGTCACTGCCATAGCATGAATCAACCGAGTGTCGGGTCACAAACAAACTCGGAGATATATGCTCGTCGCAAACAGTAATAACAGGAAAAAAAAATGTGATCCTGCCATAACAGAGTTGAGACATCTTCACCCAAATGCTTAATTTTTAGTGATTTGTGTTACTTACCTAAAAATAACTCTGAGAAGAGTGTAATAGATTATGTCTCACTGAAGTGCTTTTGGAGAAAGTATTGGATATAAATGTCTTGTTTTGAGGGCACTGTATCTCTGGTGTGTGTTGTCTGGCAATCTTGTTGCACAATGTAATGACACTGGATTGCATTACTCTGTATATTTAAATGTCCTCAAAAACAGGAGTAAAAGCTGTGCACAAACACTGCGTCACGCCATGTTCCTTTGTGGGCAGGTTAGGTAGTCACATAAAACTACCATGTAGCCATGTAACCTGTTACGTCACCGTTCGGTTCTCAAGTCAGTGAAAAAGCAAGCTGGCTTGCGATAGGCACCAGATTGCCCTGGCCAAGAACCAGCAGAGCACAGGCTCTGGAACGAGAACCAGCGCAATTTTGGTGGAAAAGGGGAACCAGACACCCCTCAAGGGAGCCTCAAATATCCTACTAATGTTCTCAATGAACTTTAATATATACACTGGCGGCCAAAAGTTTGGAATAATGTACAGATTTTGCTGTTTCTGAAGGAAATTGGTACTTTAATTCACCAAAGTGGCATTCAACTGATCACAAAGTATAGTGAGGACATTACGGCTGTAAAAAACACCATCACTATTTGAAAAAATTACTGTTTTTTTCCAGCAGCCACCACTCCAACACCTTATACTTGAATAATCATGCTAAATTGATAATTTGGTACTAGAAAATCCCTTGCCATTATATCAAACACAGTTGAAAGCTATTTGGTTCATTAAATGAAGCTTAACATTGTCTTTGTGTTTGTTTTTGAGTTGCCACAGTATGCAATAGACTGGAATGTCTTAAGGTCAATATTAGGTCAAAAATGGCAAAAAAGAAACATCTTGCTCTAGAAACTCATCAGTCAATCATTGTTTTGAGGAATGGAGGCTATACAATGCTTGAAATTGCCAAAAACTGAAGATTTCATACAAAGGTGTACACTACAATCTTCAAAGACAAAGGACAACTGGCTCTAACAAGGACAGAAAGAGATGTGGAAGGCCAGATGTACAACTAAACAAGAGGATAAGTACATCAGAGTCTCTAGTTTGAGAAATAGATGCCTCACATGTCCTCAGCTGACAGCTTCACTGAATTCTACCCACTCAACACCAGTTTCATGTACAACAGTAAAGAGAAGACTCAGGGGTGCAGGTCTTATGGGAAAAATTTCAAAGAAAAAGCCAATTTTTAAACAGAAGAACAAAAAGAAAAGGTTAGAGTGTGCAAAGAAACACAGACATTGGACAACAGATAACTGGAAAAGAGTGTTATGGATCTTAACTCCATTGAGCTTTTGTGGGATCAGCTAGACTGTAAGGTGTGTGAGAAGTGCCCGACAAGACAGCCACATCTATGGTAAGTGCTACAGGGAGCGTGGGGTGAAATGTCACCTGAGTATCTGGACAAACTGACAGCTAGAATGCCAAGGATCTGCAAAGCTGTCATTGCTGCAGGTGGAGGATTTTTTGATGAGAACTCTTTGAAGTAGTTTAAGAAGTTCTGAAAATTTTATTTCAAATTGTAATAGTAATTTTTCACATTATTAATGTCCTGACTATACATTGTGATCAGCTGAATGCCACTTTGGTGAATAAAAGGAACAATTCTGTACATTATTCCAAACTTTTGGCCGCCAGTGTATTTTTAAGAGCATCAAAGTCTTTTCCTTATGATGGGGTTTCTGAAGGAACAGTTCTTAGATTTCTTGTAGGAACTGAAAGTAAGTTTCTCAGGGAAGTGAAAGGGTGTCTGGAGGATCTCCAGAGGGTTCTGCCAGTGTGGCAGCTGTGGAACCCCAAATGGTGCCTCAAGTATCTTTTCAGTTTTACAGTGAGTGACAACCAGATTTGCTTTTTGTTGACATTTCAGTCTTTAACAGCATTAAACACCCCATTGTTACATTTCATTGAATGATCCATTAGGACTGAATAGAATTTTTCTTTTTAGAAATGTGCTTGTGAAAAATTAATCCAACCTTACAAAAACAACAACTACATGAAATCAATTTCCCCTCATGCCAAAAACTTGGTGAGAAGCCCATTACATACCTTCCGAGCTCCTCTCCAATCTCGTAATAATCCTCCACATTCTCCTGGTTGAACACAGTCATGGTGCAGCTGGGCGCTTCCTGCTCTCCAGGGGAGATTCCCAAATCAGCAGCCCATCTCTGTCAACCTAATGACAGTTTGTGGCGAACCCCTCTCATATTCGCTCTAACGGAGAGAGAGAGAGAGAGAGAGAGAGAGAGAGAGAGAGAGAGAGAGAGAAGAAGAAGAAGGCGTGTGAGAAGCCCCAACCGTGCGTAAAATGTTCAGCGTATTCTTGACTCGTTTCGACTGGTTGTAAATCCTCGCCTCTGCTCTTCTGAGATCCTATCCAAATCAACCACGATGTGGATGCGCTCGGACGGGTTTTTACCAGTGAGTGGAAACTAAACACCACAAGAAAGAAGGTTACAGTCCTTGTAAGAACTGAGGGGAAAGCTACCGTCTACCGCGCGTGGCGTTGCCAAGTGAAAACAGCGCTGCTTGAGCAGCTCTAGATGATTCGTAACCCTGAATTCACAGCGGCAAGAAAAGAGACAATAAAACCACCAAATCGCATTGAAGAGTTGGTGGTTGACACCTGGCTTGAAGTAACAATGTTTCGTTACAAGTACATTTGTCCCTTTGGGATTTCATTTAATATCATTAAAGAAACCTGGCCGTATTCTTCACTACTCACGAGCTTAAAGAGAGCGTAGAACGCGCTTTCACCCGGAATATGGCTATTACTTCGATAAAAGCGAACAAAAGTAGCTTACCTTTATATTTCCATCGTTGTCAGTGTCCAGGCAGCAGGTATGGTCCAGCGTTGAGAGATAAAACAGCATAGCCTTCAAGAGAGACATGGAAATGGTGTGTTGCAGGAAATGGGAGGATTGTAACAATGTAGAAGGTGCGGGGCTCTCAGGATATTAAAACGTCTATCTGAGGGGGCGCTGTAGAGCAATGCTCATTATTGTCATTTTGGTCAATATTATACAACTGTGAATAGGTGGAAACATGTCATTTAAATGATTGCTTGAAAAATCTCTGTTTGCCATTTTTATGTGTGGGTGGATCAGGATAAGAGAAAGTTGAAACAAATATTAAAGGGATATTCCAGGTTCAATAAGCTCAATTGACAGCATTTGTGGCATAATATTGATTACTACAAAAATGTATTTCGATTTGTTCCCTCCTTCTCTTAAAAAAAAAGAAAAAAAAAAAAGAAGGCAAAAATCGAGGTTACAGTGAGGCACTTACAATGGAATTCGATTAAGCTTAACTTGAACCTGGAATATTCTTTAACCAACTGAAAGTACATGTTCAATGACAATGTAAACCTGCCTGATTCCCCACATTTGTAGGCAATTATAAACGCACATTTTTGATGAAAATCTGTATATTTCACTTGGAAATGCCGAGTAGTATCCAAAATTTCCACACTAATGCATGTCAGTGTCATCATGAGGAAGCTTATAAAATAATGATGTATTTAAAGTTCATATCTGCTTTTATAATGCTCAAAACCACTATCAATTTTTTTTAGAACAACTGAGAACTGTGGACTATGATACATTAGCACCATCTGCTGGTACAGATATGCATTGCTGGTGCTGATGTGCCCTCCTGCAGGTGTTTTGTTGTTGTCAGAACAGGAGTCTGTGTAAGCAGAATCAAGGTTGGTTTGAACACCAGTTGGGAGTCTGGAACCCATATTTAGACTATATTTAGTCATGCATAATTATTACAAAAGTATTGATTTAACATTCCTACACAGTGGTTAGTTCCTTCACATATCTTCCAGTAATATTTGTAGTAAGAACTTACAACCACAGGTAGGCCACAGCCATAGACGGCTCTTTATTACCAAGGTTAAATAAATGTAATATGAAAAACAAAAATAAATAAATAAATAAAAATAAAACAATGTGTATGAATCTACATTTTGACCAATACCAAAATGTTATGTTTTGTTTTTGTTAAAAAATAAAGAAATCAAAATAATGCCTATGATTTTATCACAAAGCTGGTCTTTGACTTTTCCCTCCAGTTTACTAGACACTTTAATGCTCAGTTTAGTACAAAGATATGCATTTCCTCAAAGTAAAACCACACAGTGTGTTGATATAAACATGGCTCACTGCTCATCGCTGACAGCAGATCATTAGCCAGAGTTACAGTCTTTTATATGTTTTGATTAATGTCTGCCTACAAGAACGGAAGTGTTGACAAGCAAGGTGGTTGGGTTTCAAATGCCAATTATTAACAGCCTTGAATTGATGACATCAGATTGACTGATTATAAAATCTGTCATCAGAATTGCACTGTCATGATAATTAGCTGTTTATAGTATAATGGAACTGACAGAAGGATGAATATAGACAGTGTAGCTACTTCCTGTACAATCTCTGTGTGCTTTTGTCACTGACACTACTGTCATTTCTATAGGCTATTTAATACCTCACATATTTGTTTTATAGTGGAAAAATTTAGTCCTGTCAGCGATCTGATATCTGATTCCTCTTTATTTAAAATCGATTTTTTTGGTCATGTTTGGTAAAGTGTAACAAATACCATACTGCTCCTACTATTTCTACAGTATGCACACTGTGTGCAGTATGGAAACTTTTCTGCATGCATGGAATACCCAAATGATTACCAGATTAGCTCTAATGCACAGATATGACAGAACATACAGTAAGGAATATTGTATGCCACAATGCAACGCGTTAGACTTTCCATATCCAATACGTTGAAACTAATATCAACTGCAATTTCTAACATCTCTTTTTTGAGTCATTATTTGATCGGACTGCCAAAAGTTCAGACATTTGTTTTTTTTTTTTTTACAAAAAATGGATTAAAAAGGCAAAAGAACTGTATTTATTTCCAAGATGGAAACCAGGCTCCACTCGCTGAATTAAACCTGCGACACGGTGAGGTTGTGATAATGTAACATACTAGAACTTGATTGAAACGTTTATTGTTGTATATTATGCAGTCTCACATATTACTGTTAGAAAACAGAAAACAGTGTACAGTATATACTGTGCAGTATGCAGTGAGCAGTATGCTAGTATTCCATTATAAACAAAGCCATTGCTTGAAGTGCATTGAACCAGTGGCGCCATTTTGTGTCTGCAATTATAGTTGCAGTGTGTTAAGCTTATTTATTTATTTATTTTGGCTATACACAGACCTGACAAAAAGTTTAAAGTTTGGTTTGGAGATAACCCTTATTATATATATATATATATAATTTTTATTTTTTTTATTTTTTTGGGTAAACAAAATTTTTTGGTGCACTTATGAGAGATGTGTTCTAATGGGAGTTGTGAATTCCCCTTAGGAATTAATTTACACTGAATCCTGAGGAGGCTGATAGGCTTTAGTCAGTGGCGGACTGGCCATTGGGAGAACCGGGACTTTCGGTGGGCCGGCCGCGAAATGGGGCCGCCGCGTTATGCAGAACGCGCCTCAAACGGCACTGCAATATGCAGAAAAGGACAGCAGGTGTTTGAAACCACTAACAAAATGTATGCATTATATATATATATATATATATATATATATATATATATATATATATACACAATGCCTTAAAATGTAACAGTAACATCCATGAAATATATATACTCAATTAGCACTTTATTAGGAACATTATGGTCCTAATAAATTGCCTGACGTGGGCTTCTACTGTTGTAACCCGTTCGCCTCAAGGTTCGACGTGTTGTGCATTCTGAGATGCTATTCTGCTCACTACAATTGTACAGAGTGGTTATCTGAGTTACCGTATCTTTTCTGTCAGCTCGAACCAGTCTGGCCATTCTCTGTTGACCTCTCTCATCAACAAGGCATTTCCGTCCACAGAACTGCTGCTCACTGCATGTTTTTTGTTTTTGGCACCATTTTGAATAAATTCTAGAGACTGTTGTGTATGAAAATCCCAGGAGATCAGCAGTTACAGAAATAATCAAACCAGCCCATCTGGCACCAACAATCATGCCACGGTCGAAAATCACTGAGATCACATTTTCTCCCCATTCTGATGGTTGATGTGAACATTAACTGAAGCTTGTGACTCATATCTGCATGATTTTATGCATTGCACTGCTGCCACATGATTGGCTAATTAGATAAGCACATGAATAAGTTTGTGCACAGGTTTTCCTAAAAAAGGCCTCAGTAAGATATATATATATGCAGTATATACATATATACAGTATAGCCTATACACCTGGCCAGCTGTCCCACTTCTACAGCCAGGGTCTGCAGTCATTATGCATTGAGCCAACATTAGAAAAACATGTTCAAGTGCAGTTTTTTTGGGTGTCAGAGAGAGCTCCAGCACACTCATACACTAAAGTTCTCTGCTGTCCTCCGTTTCATTAACTTGCCACCAGTGACCATAAATCACTGGTGTTTTCACAGCTGTTCACACACATTAATGCATTCATGAATGCATACAGATGTACATGAGGACACACACACAAATATCCATACCTACACATTTTATCTCCCATAAGGTAATGTATTTAATTCATGCCTTCAAATGCCTCAAAGTAACAGTAACATCCATGAAAAGCCAAATGGTAGGTGTAGACACATCGGCATTAACTAACACACACAGTCAGCCGTCTTGCTTGTAAAATCTCAGTTACAGCATCCGTCAGAGTCTTTGTTTTCTTGCCACCGTGTTGAAGCCACAGGCAATTTTGTGGCTGTGTGTTCAATGTTTGCCTACAGTCTCAACATTTTTGCCTCACACAGAGAGAGGAATTTTAGAGGAGTTACAAAACTCAGTTCAAGCCCCACCACAATAAAAATAATTGCAATAATAACAACATTGCATTTCCTTTTGCAACCCATCTATTTTGAGAAATAAATGCCCCTGAAAGCTGTTAAAGTGTCATCCATTTGCTCCTTTTTATGTGTTATTGATGTGCAGGGCCGCATTAAGGTTGTCCTGGGCCCCTGGGCTTAAGCCCAGGTAAGCCCGTGCATTAATGCGGTCCTGTTTATGTGTGATTTATGTTAATACTACAGTATCCAACAATGACTCAGTAAGGGTACATGTAAAAACAACTGTTAAAATCACATGACCTCATGATGAAAACATGCACACGTAATAAAAGAAAGATCAGTATAATATTTATGTCACCAAGCTAGAAACAAGACCCTTCTTAAACAATGTTGGGTGTAATGTGATTACAAAATAATAAGTTACTGTAATATAATTACTTCTAAATAAAAAAAGTAGTGTAATGCATTACATTTTCATGATGTGAAAATGTAGCCACTATCATGATGGCGCCGCGGATAGCTGCCTCGGTGTGGAGCTCCTCAGTTCTTTTGTTGTTTTTGTTTGTTTGTCCTGTGTTTAGTAATCTTTTTCCAGCCAGTTTTAAGAGAGACGAACTGCTGAACATTCGACAGCATGTACCAGACAATCTTTTCCCGGATTTCGAATATTCAGACGTTTTGCTAGACATTTTAGTTGGAGGCGCAGCTCTGCTGTTCAAGAGACGCAGGTGAGGGAGACGAGCCGGTGCGCTGGTCAAACTCCGCTGGCACGGATTTCGAACAGCGCTGCTGAGTATTCACTTAGCGAATCTCCGCTCTCTTCCTAACAAAACGGACGAACTACATCTCCTCACCCACACAAACAAGGACTTTTCAACCTCTGCTGCCTTGTGCTTCACAGAAACCTGGCTGAGTGAAGCCATTCTGGACAGCGGGTTACATCTGCCGGGCTTCCAGCTGTTCAGAGCAGATCGCATCGCAGAGTTAATGGGGAAAACGAGAGGCGGTGGAACATGCTTTTACATAGTGAAAGTTGGTGTACAGATGTAACCACATTAAAGAGGATGTGCTGTCCTAATTTGGAAGCGCTCTTTATTAACTGTGAGCCTTTCTTCTCGCCGCGGGAGTTTTCCTCGTTTATTCTGGTGAGTGTGTATATTGCGCCAAATGCATGTTTGAACACAGCACTGCAACAGCTGGCTGATCAAATTACAGACATGGAACAACAATACCCGGACTGAGTTATTATTATTCTTGGGGATTTTAACAAAGCAAATCTCACACGTGAACTGCCCAAATACAAACAGCACATTACATGCCCCACCAGGACAGGAACATACTGGATCATTGCTACACAACAATAAAGGATGCATATCGCTCTGTCCCAAGAACAGCTTTGGGACTCTCTGATCACTGTCTGGTTCATCTTCTTCCAACCTACAGGCAGAAATTAAAATCAACCAAGCCAGTAGTAAGGACTGTAAAGAGATGGACCAATGAAGCAGAGCGGGAACTAAAAGCCTGCTTTGACTGCACTGATTGGAGTGTTTTTGAGGCTGCAGCCACAGACCTGGACGAGCTTACAGATACCGTTACATCATATATCAGTTTCTGTGAGGATATGTGCATTCCTACTAGGACTTATTTAAAGTTCAACAATGACAAACCGTGGTTTACAGCAGAGCTCAGGCAGTTTCGTCAGGCCAAAGAGGATGCTTACAGTGGTGGGGATAAAGTTTTGTACAATCAGGCCAGGAACACACTGAACAGGGAAATCAGAGTGGCTAAAAGAAGATACTCTGAGAAGCTGAAAAACAAGTTTTCAGCTAATGACCCTGCATCAGTGTGGAGTGGCATGAAACAACTCACAAATTACAGGACTCCTACCCACAACCCTGTAGGGAACCAACAACTGGCTAATGAGCTGAATGTATTCTACTGCAGATTTGGAAGGCCCAATCTCACACCCCACACCCACTCTGACCTTCACTTCACACAAACACCAACACCTCCTGCAACCCCCCTCCTCCCCCCTCCTGCTACTCAACCTGCACTTAAGATCTGAGAAGATGATGTGAGCCACGTCTTTTGGAAACAAAAGACGAGGAAGGCTTCAGGCCCAGATGGTGTCTCACCAGCGTGTATTCGATCCTGTGCTAACCAGCTGGCCCCGATCTTCACACAGACCTTCAATAGATCACTGGAGCAGTGTGAAGTCCCATGCTGCTTGAAACGCTCAATCATTATTCCTGTCCCAAAGAAACCAAAAATCACAGGACTTAATGACTACAGACCTGTTGCCCTGACGTCTGTGGTCATGAAATCATTTGAGAGACTGGTGTTGGCCCACCTGAAGAACATCACTGGACCATTTCTAGATCCCCTTCAATTTGCTTATTGAGCAAACAGGTCTGTGGATGATGCAGTCAATATAGGATTGCATAATATCCTGCAACATCTGGACAGACCAGGGACATATGCAAGGATCCTTTTTGTGGACTTCAATTCAGCTTTCAACACCATCATCCCAGCTATAATCCAGATTAAATTACACCAACTCTCTGTTCCCATGTCTATCTTTCAGTGGATTAACAGCTTTCTGATGGACAGGCAGCAGCTTGTGAGACAGGGGAAACTCACCTCTAGCACCTGTACAATCAGCACTTGTGCCCCCCAGGGATGTGTGCTCTCCCCACTACTCTTCTCCCTCTACACCAATGACTGCATCGCCAAGGACCCCTCTGTCAAGCTCCTGAAGTTTGCAGACGACACCACTGTCATCGGCCTCATCCGAGATGACGATGAGTCTGCATACATAAGGGAGGTTGAACAGCTGGCTGTCTGGTGCAGTCAAAACAACCTTGAGCTGAACACGCTCAAAATGGTGGAGATCATTGTGGACTTTAGGAGAAACACCCCAACACTGACCCCCCTCACCATTCTAAACAGCACTGTGGCAGCAGTGGAGTCATTCAGGTTCCTGGGCACTACCATCTCACAGGACCTGGAGTGGGAGACCCACATTGACTCCATTGTGAAAAAGGCCCAGCAGAGGTTGTACTTCCTTCGCCAGCTAAGGAAATTCAACCTGCCACAGGTGCTGCTGATACAGTTTTACTCAGCAGTCATTGAGTCTGTCCTCTGCACTTCAATAACTGTCTGGTTTGGTTCAGCTACGAAATCAGACATCAGAAGACTACAAAGGACAGTTTGGACTGCTGAGAGAATTATTGGTTGCCCCCCCCCCCCCTTCAAGAACTATACACTTCCAGATTGAAGAAAAAGGCTGGAAAAATCACTCTGGACCCCACTCACCCTGCCCACTACCTTTTTGAACTGTTGCCTTCTGGCCGAGGCTTCAGAGCTCTGAGCACCAGAACCGTCAGGCACAGGAACAGTTTTTTCCTTCAGGCTATCCATCTCATGAACAGTTAAACTGCCCCATTGAGCAATAACTATGTGCAATACACAGTTTAGTCTTTCTTATATTTATCCAACACATCCAACCTCTTCTGCCATTTCATTCCTCTGAAAAAAACAAAACAAAAAAAAAAACATTTGCAATGTATATAACAGATTTGTATTTGCACTGTACATAACAGATTGTATTAGATTTGCACTACCCATGTGTATGTGTGTATGTATGTATGTATGTGTGTGTCTGTACGTATGTGTATAATTAGTTTTATTTTTATTTTATTTGTTTTATTATTATCTATGTCTTGCTGCTGTTTTTGTATTGTTTTTGTGTTGTTGTACACTGGAAGCTCCTGTCACCAAGACAAATTCCTTGTATATGTAAGCATACTTGGCAATAAAGCTGATTCTGATTCTGATTTTAAATTATTGTAAGCAGATTACAGTGACTGACTTTGAATTACTATTAAGGGCATTACTTGGGTTACACACATTTCTAAAATAATATTATTTATGTATGACACATTTAAAATATGAATTTATATGTTCATACGTACTTCTGTTTGCGTTTCTGTTACAGGTGAAGGGTGTGCGACAAGGAGGAAATTTAGACTTTTTTTAACACTTGTGCGACCTTAGGGACATTTTTGTCTTTTTCATTTTTGTTTTTTTCAGTCATTTTGCCTGTGTTAATGCCAACAGCATACATTTTGCCAAAGGTGTGTATTTTTGGGGGAATTTTGATATTTCAACCTCAGTTCCTATAATACATCTATAATACACTGTGTACACACAATAGTTACACTCAGGACCTTAAGGACAAAAATGTCCCCATTGAAACCCATTAAAACTGCAATATTTGATCCCAGTTCCATTAAAGCATAAAATCATGAATTCTATGATATTATGCTTTCATTCTGGAGCCCTGGCTTCAAAATTTAAATTTTTAGTATTTTCCACCAGATGGCACCATTTTTCTCATGTTCAGCCTATGGAGCAAATACATATTTTTTGTTTGCTGTATTATAGAGCACTGCAGGCCAGTTGAATTAATGATGCAGCTAAAATTGTGTGGGTGTGTTGGTATGGATGTCAGAGTGTGTTTTGTATGTGTGTAAAAAACTACAGTGGCATTATGTAAACAAACTGGCATTTAAAGTGTTAAAATCCTGAAAATGAATGAATATTTGGTAGTTATGATCGGGACTGATGTTGGTTAAAAAATCTATGTCAATGAAAGTGGAAAATAATATTACTATATAATTTTTCTATGACAGGTTTTATTTTTTTATTTTTTTATTTTTTTTACACTGATATTTTTGTCTTCTAAGGTCCACAAAAAATAATAATGCATCAAAATCAGTGTTGTTGCTAATCACTGACATATCCCAGACTGTGATAATCTCTCCAAAAATTCCCCTTAGCATTTAGTATCTGGAAAATAATAATTTTTTGTGTTTTTTTCCCCATAAAAATCAACAGTGACATTATATAAACAAACTGGCATTTAAGGGGTTAAAATATTGAAAATAAATGAATATTTGATAGTTATGATCAGGACTGATGTTGGTTAAAAAAATTTACTAATTGAAAGTGGAAAATAATATTAATATATAATATTATTATGGCAGTTTTTTGATGTGGACATTTTTGTCTTCTAAGGACGTCTGAGTAAATTTTTTTTATTGACGCACAAGGGTTAATTCGTTGAGCAGAAAAACAAAAATGCTTCTGTTAAAAGTATTTTGAAAGTAACTTAAAAGTAAAGTTATTAGTAATTTGATTACTTTTCCAATGAAGTAATCAGCAAAGTAATATGGTTATATTTTTAAAAGAAATAATTTAGTAATTTGTAGAGGATTATCTTTTTTGAGCATATTACCCAACACTGTTCTTTAAATGAGGTTAAATGTTTTGTCTGCTAAAATTGTTGTATGCTTTCCAAATGTTTAACATTTTTAATCGAAACAAAATATTCCTATGAAGCCAATTCACACATGGAAAGAAAGTATAGTCAGTATAATTCCAATTGATAACATGTTTTAACCGTTAATATTACTTTTTACACTCAATTCTTTCTAATCACCCCTCAGATTGTGTATACATGATAAAGCTCCAAGTCAACTTGTCCAGCAGGTGAATTACAATATTTTGTGAAGTTTCTCAAATATTTTATTTCTTGTTGAGCAAATCAACAACACACTCGTCATCACTGCTGCAGCTTGTAGAGAGATTTTATCGATCGACTCGCAAGAGTTTGCTTGCCTTTTGTACTGTGATGCCATGTTTTTTTTAATCCGTGATGAGCAAACGGCAGACCAGCTCAAAGGTCCTTTGCGCCACCTATCATACCGGGGTAAAATTGCTTGTCGATTAGCGCCACCTTTTGTAAAGAGTTGAATGTGTTAATGGTTCGTTCGTCTCGTTTTAATGTGAAAGGGGCATTCATCGGCGATTCGTTTCACATAATCGCATCACGTTTGGTGTGAAAAGGCTAGAACCCTAACCATAACAGTACAATAGTTTTGTTTTTTCACTTACTTCTTTGCAAATGTTTTATCTGGGATGTGACGTCAAAAGCTAAGTGCGGGAGATTTTCTTAACATGAACATAAGCCAGATTGTGGCATTTGGGTGGCAAAATGGTAAGGTTACGACTGTAACCCTGGTTCCCTGAAAGGAGGGAATGAGATGCTGCATCAGTAGCTGATGCTACGGGGAACTCCACAGGATAACTGATCTCTGAAGTTCTTTAAAATCACGGCAATTTTATTGGCACATACTGAGATATATATGGAGTACAAATGGCGGTGCGTAGTGCTATCTAGTCAGAATGTTTGACTGTAGGGTATAGAGCGATATTCAGCACTTACAGAGAGAATTCAGTCAACATATGCAGAGTCTCATTCCCTCCTTTTAGGGAACCAGGCTTACAGTCGTAACCTTACCCCTCCCTTTCAAGTCAGTCACTCAAAGCTGGGGGAATGTTTACCATCATGCCGTGCTACTGATTTGCACACACAAAACAATGCTTACTAGCCGATAAGGTATTTAAAAGCTACAACAAAACCTCTCCCTCGTATCACAATAGGAAGAGAGGGGCAAGAGATTGATAGGATGGATACACATGGCAGTGGCACAAGCCAGTCCAAGTAGTTTTAATAAAGGCGAGAAGCAGTGCAGTCTTTAATTAGAGTAAGCGTAAGTTCACTTCAGCCAATGGTTCGAACAGGGGACCTGTGAGCACTTTTAAAACAAGTGGCAATTCCCAAACCGGGACAGTAGCAAGGAATGGAGGCTCAGTTGTCTCGCATCTTGCAAAAACTTTACAATCAGTGGATGTCTGCCTATTGATGAACCACCCAGGGGTACATATCCAGTCACAATCACAGCAACATACACTTTAAGTGTAGATGGGGTGAGACCCGTGTCTGAACACTCCTGTAGGAAATGAAGTATAGGCTACATGGAACAACAAGAGGGCATTCAAGAGCTTTATCAGCTCCAGAAACCAAAAGCGGTTGGGCCATTCCAGCCAACCAACAGCACAGTTTCCTCGTCCTTCCATATTTTGCACAGCACTTGGTGAAGCAAGTGGACAGGGGGAAATGCATACTTGCATCTCACTGGCCATTTGTGGGCTAGAGCATCCAGCCCAACGGAGCCTGGGTTAGGGAATACCACAGGCAACAATGCTTGTTTTTTTCCGGGGAGGCTAAGAGATCTATCTCGGCTTACCCAAACAAATCCCATATCATCAGAACTATTTGAGGAAGAAGTCTCCATTCTCCTTAATATTCCTCAATTTTCATTTTAGTCTCCTTGAAGCGAGTTCAGGTGACCAGGGAAGTGCATTGCCCTTATCGATAGGAGATGCCACGAGGGGGAGTTTGATCGCACCCGATGTTGAACTTGGCACACCAGCTCCTCCTCTGGTGTGCCAAGTTCAAGATCAGGTGCGATCAAACTCCCCCTGGTGGTTTATTTATGCCACAACCGCTGTGTTGACCAGGACGTGAAAACCCTGGGCGAATGGCCGGAAGGCTCTCAGGGCTAGAAATACAGCTAATAGTTAGACAATTTATGTGCCAAGCCGTTTGTGCACCTGTCCATGTGCCAAAAGCCTGACATCTGTCACGTAGGGCTTCCCAGCCCATGTTGGAGGCATCTGTTGTGACAACTTTGCATTTGAAAACTTGACCAAGCATCACGCCAAGGGCTTGACATTAACTTTTTGGCTCACCGGCTACTGTGGCTAGTGGTATTCTGAAGTCACTAGCCAATCTGCATTTTCACTAGCCAAAATCCCCCAACCCACAAAAGTTCTGGATACTAGAACTGCATGCATTTGTTTTGACATTTTATTTGAACAAGAATGATATGAGTTTAGCATGACATAGGTCTAATGATTTAAGTTTATTTTAGAATATCTGAAGAAAACATGACCAGTTAGAACAGGAGTAGGATAGAACAGGAGGAAAACTTTGTCAATAATTTATCCATTTGTCCATGGAAGTCCAGATTTCAACCCCTTTTAACCCCTTTAACCATTCTAAATAGTACTTGCCTTCTTGAAAGTTTACCATTGTTCTTCCATTGTTTAACAGTGGCATTTGTAATACTTAGGCCATAAGCACAGGTCAGGCTAATGTAGATAGTCTTTCTTAAAATGAAACAAAAAAAAAAAATTAGTATATTTTCTCTATTAGAGCAACACATTGACGTGAACGTCTTTTTAAAGACGCATCTTTTTAAAGATGCCGTTCCGTCTTTGTGTAATTCCTGGATGCGGTCGCTATCTCTCTGCCTTTGACGGCCACGGGCACTGCCTCACGTGTCTGGGCCGTAATCACACTGAGGCAGCGTTCGTGGATGGTTCATGTTCTCATTGCGAGAACATGACCATGGCAACGTTGCGGTCGCGGCTTTCCTTCTTCTGGGGGAAAGCCGCTCCAGCCGCCCCCCGCGCCGGGCCTTCTACCTACGGGTACGAGGCCGGCCCGGCTGGCGCTGGAGGCGATTTGGGGACTCCAAACAGCATGCTCGATTGCCCCCGTCGAGTTCGAGATGAGACCAGCTCGCCTCAAGGCCAGCTTAACGTCTCTTTCGGAGCTCGCGAGCAGGATGAGTTCTCGATCGCTGCATCGGAGAGCACACTGGCGATGTCGGACACCGAGGACTCGACTGGGCTGCCACCTACAGGTCTGCCCGCCCAGTCTGAGGCCGACGCAGAACTGACCGCTATGCTTGCACAGAGTTGCACAGACCTTGCATTTTTGCAGGCAGGAGTCCCCCTACAGCAAGTATCCAGGCGTGTCGTGGTCACGACAGACGCATCCAAGTTAGGCTGGGGCACCGTGTGCAATGGGCACGCAGCCGCTGACTCCTGGACAGGACCACGGCTGTGTTGGCACATCAACTGCCTCCAGTTGTTGGCTGTACTACTCGCCCTGCGGAGGCTATTGCTGTTGATCCAGGACAAGCAGCCAGCGGTGCGATACCACAAGATGTAAGCGACCATGTCGCAAGGACGGGACACCTTCGATTTAAGCCAGCACTGAAGAAGTCTCAAATGTAGTAGCCCCAGTGGGGTGACTGCCGCTGCGGGGGTCATAAGACCCAGAGACCATTGAAAAAGTTTGAACCGAAATGTCTTTTCCATCTTTAAGGTAGGCTCATCATAGACTTTCCCCAGGAGCAGGGTTTGGATGGGTGCACAAGTCTGATTTTCCATGACGGGGTAGAGGAGGGGCATAAGTGGGCCACTACTGCATCTTTCACTGGGGGAAACACCCAATACCCAAGCTGCTTAGCGCAGTCAAGTGTTGTAAAGGCTGAGGCCCCCGAGACAAGTGTTTGTGAGCTGTTCGTCAGACAAGAGGATAAACAGCTTGCACAGGGCGTTGTGAAACGCCATCTTGAAAAAGACATTGTGAAGCAAACGCCTCTTTTATGCTTGTGTACTGTAAACACACACACACACAAATACAATAAATACTGTAGCGTTAATGAATATGCTTCAATAATTAAAAGGATACGCTTAACATTAATTGCTTTAAATATAGAATGTGAATGCATTCTAATGTATTGTCTATATGTGTTTGTTTAAGAGATCAAGAAGGCATGCACAAAAGCACCACAGTACATGTGCATTTTAATGAAAACACCAATGGTTGTGTTATCTTAGGTTTTCTTCACAGTGTTCCAAATTATGGGTGTGGGGACGTGGAGGAAAGCCAGAGGTGAACTCATCCAATCTTTGACTGGGAACACATTTTTCAATATGTTCAAGAATTTCATCAAGGGAGAGGCCCTTGTTATTGTCCTGAACTTTCATTTCTTGAACATTTCTTTATAAAATATTTTTCTGTCATTCTTTCCACTTTCAAGTTTGATTAATCTTTGAGTCAAGCCAACCTCATGAATTCACCTTTACACAAATTCCCAAATGAGCTTATTTGATCAACAGGTGCTAAAATGACTTACTTTCATATGCAGTGAACTAAAATGAAATGGAGGAAATTAAAGTTTTTATTCTCTCTGGTGCAGAAGAAGCCACAGCTTATTTTTCAAAGCTTCTTTTCTAGCAGATTGGCCAAGATAAAATGCTGGAAATGTAGGTGCCCAGCAGGGATGTGGAAAGATCGGAACACCTCCCCTCATTCCTCACCCCTGCTTATGTTCCCCATGGTGTTCCTGTCACGGGATAATATGCTCCCCCCACCTCTCTCATTATTCCCAATTCATATGTCCACACACATTAGAGAAAATTCTATTAGTAAAACGGGAAGGTATGTCTACAGTGGCCCCAAAAAGTATTTGATACCACACTTAAAAATGTATAAATATTGTTGCCAAGTGGCATTTATTAAAATAAATAAATAAATAAATAGATAAAATAACACAAACACACCTTTCAAGCAAAACATATCCCATAAAAAAGTTTGTTAGGTTTCAAATTATAAACATAGATATACTGTATAGATCATTGTTCAAAAGATAGGTATAGTAATAAAAATGAATAGAAATATTGTTCAAAATGAATACAAAAAGTTGGACACTTTCTGGAACATTTCCATAGTTAATGTGATAAACTACACCTGTGGTTACTTTGTTTGGGCACCTGTGCTGACTTAAGGAAAACTGACCTCATACATCCGCTAAAAATGATCGTTGGAGTCCCATGATTCACAGAGGTGCTGAAAACTATTTGGAAACTTTTTGACACCTAAGTCAGGCATTAAAATTGACCACTTGGTTAAAAATGGCTAAGACAATTTAAGCTGGTTCTAGGAAAAGATCTATTATCATTTGTTTACAGATGCCACTATATTTTGTTTTCTAATGCAATTAAATGTATTCATTTTAAAGTGTGACTTAAGTGTCAAAAAGTGTCCAAATACTGTGTAGGGGACACTGTATGTGTCTAGAGTATAAATTATAAATATATAAAATGGGAAAATTCAAAAGTTCAAAGTTTTGAAAATGTTTTGAAAGGGAAAACAAGTTTAATTGCCTTGACTATTTTTAGTTTCACACAAACCATCTTTCACTGTTTCCCTGACACTTCTCCAGCGGTCTACTCCCAGCACAACAGCCAGTCCAGAGACACAAGCCTTCCAGAACCACAAGCCCATGTTATGCTTCCAAACATGTATTAGTGAAGCCACAGTTCAGCGAGCACACTGCTGGAGTGGTCCTGTATCTAATTAACTTAATTCTGCCTCTGTCAGTGATTCCAGTGTGCAGGCACAGCGTCTGGCCTAATAGGATCTGACACTGCTTTCATAAATTCTATAATCTACTTCACTAAGCACAATGCTACTTACTGAATCTGGCCCCACATGGTTCTGTTCTGAGGGAGAGTGAGTGTCAACAACTCCCAGAAGGCTCATGTTTAATGATCTTTTATGATAAAACCTTTTGATTTAGAGTGAAATATTCTGTAAATTCAGTTTATTTGGTTATAGAAGCCTCCTTATTGTGAAAATACAAGTGGTCGTAGCAGAGACTAATGTTTTAGTTCCTCTTGTTCTGGTGTAGATTTAGCTGCCAATTAACACTATATAGGTATAAGCGGCAGTAATGCTACCACAAGTTCTTTTGAAGTGAGTGCTATGTAAATCTATACAGGGTACATATAGAATTTTTTCACAGTAGGGATGAGTAGGGAATTAAAACGAGGCTGTGAGGGATAGACTCACAATTTCTTCAGTGACATGCACTAGATCAATTTGTATTTATTTATTTATTTATTTATTTTGCCTACTGATATGTCATGGAAAGATATTTTTATCAATGTTTTGTTAGCGGAACAACCTAAAATATTTTAAACAACTATACAAGCCATTGAAGAGACTACCTATATCCCTCACAGCCTTGTCATTCCCATCAAAAATCAAAGATGGCGCTGCTATGAATAAGAAGAAAGTTATTTTGCATTAAAAAGAAAGTTTGCAGGTCTCTAGGCAACATCACATTTTCCTGGAGGAAATGTCTGAGCTCATATAAAAAGATTAGAAGGATTTTAACCATTCAATAAGGCCTCAAACAAAAACCCAAATGAGCCTGTATAACCCAGAGGTCAAAAGTTTCTCTGTGAAAACCATTTTGGTTTCTGAACACTTCTTTTATGATTATGAATGTTTTATTATTGACATAATTTAGGGGAGAATATATATATATTCTGCTCGATATGCTTGGTGCGCTCTGACAGTGTCACGATCAGCGGTCCCTATTATTTCATGAGGTTTACCTCGCCACAATGAGCATATCAAAAGAAATGAGAGAAGGTGCAAATTAACAGAAAGGTATTTAGCATCTAGCTGCAACCTTAATTTGAGATCCGACCAATTCATGAAGCCACAATACATAATTACGGTTTTTATAGCTGCATAAGCTATTATGTTGCCTTGTAATTTGATGGTTACACACATAGCAATTTGGAGACCTTAGCTATGCTTTGGCTTTGTTTGTTTGCATATTTGTGTTACAATTTATGCTCCTCTGAAAATGCCAGTGTGTAATTTTCACTGGGTGTGTTTTTTTTTCCTCTATAAAGGCATACAGCCGCATGACACATGTGGGTTTAAGCAGTTGCGCTAACGACGCTCACCTCAAAGTGTAAGATTAAAGTCAGAGCTGCACTGTAGAAGTTTGTTTTATTGGAAAACCCAAACTCCATCATTGTTAAAGTTTCTTATTGTTTAGCTGCAAGTGTGGATTGGATCCCTAAGCATCTGTGTTCCGCAACTGCTATCAGGTCCTTGAATAACATATAACGTGCAAGTAAGGGCAGCTGGTGGAGTTTCTGGTGCCCCCTAGTGTAAGATGTTACCCCCAAGGGAGTTGGTGCCCTACGCAGACTTCGTAATACTGTATGTGTGTAGGGAGTGGCGGTGCTGCCAATCAACAAACATAACTTCAGATCAATACAGTACAGGCATGACATTTTAGCTAGCCTCCTATCAAACATTATTTTAAGAAAAGGAACATCTGTGAAAAAATTTGGTTACTCATTTAATGTTTAAATATACAATACAAATGACTAATGTATGTCAATAACCTGTAATACAATTCCCTTGTCTTGTTTCAACCCTGATGTTTCATTTCATCCGTGGAATAGAAAAATAATTTTTCTATAAAAAATTTTGTAGGGTTTGGAAAAGGGACTTTATGGTTAGGTTTAGGTTTAGGGTTAAACCTGGGACAAATTTGAATAAAATCACATTGTTTTTGTTTTGTTTTTCTCTGGGGGACTAAAAGTCGTACAAGCCAACTCGTTCGATTCCTTACAATTTCTCCATCTTTTACTATTATTACGACTTGTCATGAGACTGGGCTGGAATTACCGCAATTACAAGATAACAAATTGGGGACTGTACTCTGAACTCATTCATAACAAAGTATGTGTTATATGTGTAGATAATGGGCCTATTTTTAGAGCATTGTGCCTTAAGCGCAGCGCTATGCATCATACACGCCAAGTCAGTAGGCATGGCAATGAAGTTTTGGTGCTAGCGGGTCAGTGAATTAGCACGCGCAAAGCACTAATGGGCTGTGCCAAGTACAATTTCATTTGGAGGTTCTTCTCTGTTTATAGCACCATCTGCATCCTGTTATGTATTCCATTTCCTGTCAAGAAAGAAGAAATTGGTAGAATAAATGGACTGTATAGTATGCAGTGCGCTTTGCGCTGGCACGGAAATTGCACTTCGAATTTGTGCTCTTACGAAAATTTTATAAGATGCAGTGCACGGTCATTGCACAAAGTGCTGTGCCGGTCGTGTCTAGAAGGTACATAACCATCCGGATGCCGACTAGTGGGGTCACTAAAATAGAGCCCCTTGCCTACCTTCAACTGTTGAAGCTACATCCATTTTGGTTGTTTTTACGCCATTAAAAACGTCAAGTTTCATAAATGTCTACATTTCTGAACTTGTTATTATGATTTCATTAAAGACTTGAACAGTTTGTAACAACAACTAGATCGCTCCCATTATAATCAACAAAGCTGTCAACAGTGCAAATGGCGCAGTGTCTGTATGTGTATAGTTGTTGCATGCAAACTCTGTCTGTGGACAAGCACTTGTCCATGGCCAAAAATACCACTTCGAATTTAAAAAAGCACCTGCAAGCTAAGCATAGCCCTACTATTCTAGAAAAGAGATGACAATAACAATGACCTCAACCAACTAATAGTGACACAAAAGTAAATAATGTGTTAATTTACATAACAAATCCTAATAAAAACATATTATTACTACTATTTTTAGATGCAATAATGTAACATGTTACTTTTAAAAGTAACGATCCCAAGCACAGGCCGTGAAGGTAGTGGGCCTGTGAAAACTGTGCAGTTTAGCCTTGTTTTCGAATATTGAATATGAGATGCGTGAGCACTGGTAAGCAATCCTATTTCATAATGTTACATTTGAAACAATACACTGTATGTCTGACATTTTGGCTCAGAACAAAGTTCAAAATATGATCAGATTATGTTAGGGTGCGTGCACAGTTCGTTGTTTGTTGTGGGAACAGAATCAGATGATTTGTCTTGTGAGAATGTTTTCAGCTCCACTCCCCTCAAACGAGCTCTCCAGATTGAAGCCGTACCAAACGCAAATGCAAACTGCTACCAAAGGAACCCCCTTGAGGTACTTGAGGTATCCCATGATGTCTCTCCTGACTGGCCCTTTTGCCTTGAGGTCAGTTTCTTTCCACATTTAGTTACCCTTCATGCAGCTCACATGACAATTACTACAAAATGAACTTGACCACCCCTGAGACCTCCTATTTGGGCTTGTTATACTGTCCAATTTCACACATGCACACTTACATGCACACATGGACCTACACATGGATTTTCTGATTTGACCCAGGACAGCCTTTGACCTCTTGTTAGGACTCTCTCTCTCTCTCTCTCTCTCTCTCTCTCTCTCTCTCTCTCTCTATCTGTGTGTGTGTGTGTGTGTGTGTGTGTGTGTGTGTGTGTGTTTCACTTCCAGTTTAAGTTTTACAGCTTAGCTGCATTGACAGAAATTAGTTCAAAACAACATAAATAAATGAAAGAGAAAACATCTACAAAAACTAAGCAAAAAATAAATCTGTCTTTACAGTGTAATTGAAAAAGGTATAATCTTTTCAATCTTAAAGAATAAAAATAAAGGAAAACATAAAAAAGGAAAATATTAAGAATAAAAATAATGAAAAAGAGCAATAGAAAATTTGGACACAAGTGCACAGAATCCAGGCAAATCTCTCTCTCTTTCTCTCACCCATCTCACTCTTGTTTTTCATACATTTCCCCCCATTACCAGGAAAAAATGGCAATTTATTCTGATCTAATCTCCAATGTCAGGCATTGGGGTCTAAGCTGTGGGCCCCTCAGAGGGGTCATGTTTATAAAGCCTGGGACTTTTAGCTGCCCTTTTTCTCAGGGAACTTTCAGCTCTCCATCCTTCACCCAAACTCTCCTGGCCCTGGGCAGCTGGTTTTTCCTCCCAGTGGGGCTGCTATTCCTCATAAACTAGTGCGCCAATCGCAGTAACGGTCTGTAAGCACAGCCTAATTATTGTTCTAATTGGGGTCTCCAGTGCGTCCTGGGAACATGACTGAGCTTCCAAACCCTGGATGAAGAATAAAATTGCATTAACTGCCCCAAAGTGTGGACAGAGGAAAAGGATGTAGTAATCACAGAGACACACATGTCTATTGCTACAAATTAATGAACTCTCTTTATCACACATAGACCATTATGACACAACTGAACAACAGGTGTCATGCCACAATTAGGACAGGAGGCACAACTTTGATCCACCTTCATTTACTGAATAATAGGATGGCACATGTTGGTAAAATAAAATAAATACATGTTGACACACTGTGAGAATGTATAGTTTATTCCACTGTTTACACTACACAATCATGTTTCATTGTACCAGGTATATAGCCCAAAGAAACATTAGAGCATTAAAACAAAACAAAAGTGTAATTTAGTTTTCTTGATATGTATAGTTCATTTTCTTTAAATCACATTTGACACTTTTTAAGGCAGAGTGGTTTGCAAGAATTTTGGCATGTATGTGAACTCTGACCCCTGAAAAGTAAAGCACAGTTCCAGATGTGTTGTCTGTTGTAATAGTAGCAAAAAATAAATAAATAAATAAAAAATATTGGAATTTTAACTGATTAATTTACTACAGAATAACCACTTTAACCCCTTTTATTTACTACTACTATCTCTTATTCACTATTTTACAGATTAGTAACTTTTGATATAACACATATGCATGATGAATGAACTTTTTGAATGAGATCTTATATACAAATATGGGATATCATTTACAACTGATTAATTATGATACAACTAATATTTATTTATTTATTTATTAGTTTATTTAACAGGGACAATGCAGAAACATTGCTACAATTTCATACAGACTTCTAGCCAAAGGCTAATTTGCAGCCCCAGTCCCTGGTTAGGCTTTTTTAACAACAATAAAACAATAATCACTCAAAAAACTAAGCAAAAAGTTAAAAAATATAACAGTAATAAAAGAAAGCTGAGACTGTGCATGACCATCAGTGTTCACAAACCTGCTTTTGTTTGTACCACTTTTTTAGATTTCTTTGAAAAGTGTTCAACTCTGTTTGCATTTTCAGTTCAGCTGGTAGGCTGTTCCAAAGCAGTGTACCTTGAACTGAATATGTGGATTGTGCAAATTTAGTTTTTCTCCTCTGTACTTTATATAAAGTATTTTTAGATTGCTCTGTTAGTGCGGTTCATTTGAACAAGTGTGAACGCTGCCATCCGAACCTTGGTGCGCACCAAACAAGCGGACCGAGACAGCCTGATTAGTGGATCTCGGTCCGTTTCCAAACGAACTCTGGTGCTGTTCGATTGATATATGAACGCAACATGGACCAAAGACGTCTAAACGGACCAAAACCAGGAAGTCATTTGCCTAATACTGACCTCAAGCATACCTGGTTCTTCTCATCATAGGAGCTATGTTGCCCATTACAGTTCGGTACAGGCGTCGGAACCGCCGTCAGCCGTCCTTGCAGCATATCTTCGTTTGTGTGTGCAATGGAGGAATTCCGGGCGCTGTTTTGACTCCTTTACACATTTTATTAGCTCTTCGTTTGTTCTACCACCATATATACATATATAAATCTAACGAGCGCATTTCGCCCAGCAGCCAGCATTGTTTTGGATGTTCGGCAAGTTCCGTCGCAAAATATACATCATAAAAGCTGTCCAATCAGGTTGTGAATTTTTCCTGATGCCTATTGTTTTGTATCTTTAGGTTCGGTGTTAAAAATGCCAGTGTGAATGCTAAACGAACCAGGACTAAATGTATCATTTTCTTTTTTTGTCCGGACCAAGAGGACCAAGAGAACCGAGTGTGAACACACCCTTAATGTAGCACCCAAAGGTCCTTCATACAGTAGAGAGAATAGATATACATAATCATTCAAATGTTTTCATTTTAATTTATACTTTCTTTTTATCTTTCTTCAGTGCAGTGATTTTGCTAGGTAGATTTAGTCCAAAAATATGATTGTAAATATTTTTGTTTGCATGAGTCTGCATTTCACAGTATGCCTTGTATCAGGATTAGGAACACCAAGAGAGGAATTATAGCTGATGTGTTAGAACTGATACATATACAAGCATTAGAAACATTTGAAAACATTCAGACTCAAGTGTGGGAAAACCCCCTGAAAGAGGACTGCTGATGTAATTCCTGAAATGCCACAAGAGGGCGCTCGTTAAAGTAAGTTCGGCGTTCAACTGTTGCTGTACAGAAATTGCAACACATGTTTACCTCATGCAGGGCACTGAATAGTATGCTGAAATATGTGAAATAACAGTTGTAATTTTGACAACGTTTTACTGAAAATTTGTTGCAACTTTAATAATTTGTTCAAACAGCAAACACATGTATACAGACTTTATTAGGATGCATTTGTTAAAACAAGATAAAAGCTATTCAAAAACAACAAACAAGCATAAATCTTTCACTCAGTCGAAACTTCTCTTTGATGATGACATCACAGGAAGAGAGCACAGATGTAGCACTAAAGGGTCTGCAGTCAGCTGGAGTGGCGGAGCCATTCAAGCTGGAGGAGGTTTTTATTCACACTCTGGATGACAGGACTTCAAAGAGTCCCAAAGCCTTAAATAATCTAGCCTGAGCTCATTGACAGTTTGGCTTGAACAGCTGCTCCTCTCTCTATTAGTATCTCTCTTTCCAAGCATAGAGCTATTTCACTTGGTGTTCCCTGACCTGGGAGGGTATTCAATTCAGCAGTAACCACACCACCATTGAAACTGAGAAAAATGGCTTCAAAGTTTTTTGTCCAGCCAAATGTGGTCAATCAAAATCTCTCACTCCTTTTTCTCTGAATCTGAGCAGAGCTGATCCAAACCCATCTGTCATAGCTCACAAATCATAGTCTAAGAGACCTAATTTTGGTCTTAAAGGGATTGTTCACCCAAAAATGATAATTCTTTCATCATTTGCTCACTTCTATGCTGTGGCAAACTCTTATGATTTAATGACACAAAAATAATAAATAAATAAATAAATAAATAAAAATAGATATAGGATGTGTTTATATCCATACAATGCAAGTCAATGGGGTCCGAAACATCCAAGCTCCAAAAAGGACACAAAAGCAGCATTAAGGTAATCCAGACAATTTGAGTGGTTTAATCCATGTCTTCTGAAGTAATACGTTCAGTTTTGGGTGAGAACAGACCAAAATAGAACTCCCTATTCACTATAAATGTTGACACATGCACAGAGTGCGTGTACAGCGTGTACAAAATTAAATGTTTGCATAATATCCTGTTTAATAAAATGCCATCACCAGATCTGTTTTTATTCTGAAATGTATTTATAAATGACAGTTCTATGACTTATGACTCCATTTCTACCAAGAAATAAGCATTGTAATCACTAAATATTTGAATTTCTTTTAGATCATTATGAGATACATGATGTCCTCAAAGTGGTGATTTTTCCCCTGCACCTGACACATTAATGAGACACAGAAAATACATTCATGAGCCTCTCTCTTCCTCTCCCCTCCCTCCTCTTCCTCCACGCTCACTTTTTCATGTCACAGCCTAATCAAGCCGACTCACGTGTGAGCTAATGATGCAATGAGTTCTGAAGGTAATAGCTTGCTTGCTTGCTATTTCTTTATTTATTTGTTCGCCATAATCTGCATTTCTGACATTGTTCAGATCTTCCTGTATGGGAACGATTTGATGTTAAACTACATAACAGAGGTAATCTGGCATGCCATATCACGAGCCAAATCCAAAACCAGCCCTTTACCATTTAATTTAAAGGCCTGCTTGCAGATGTTGAGTAGCCTTACTGAAGTCTAGACTTTATGATAATGATCTCTGTAAGATCTCAGCACAAACTTCTGAATGGTGAGATGGCAGGGCTGTTACTTAACTTAAAGGTGCACTCAGTGATTTATTTATTTATTTTATTTTTTTTGCAAATTGCTAAACTTTTAAGTAGAAAGAAGTAGTAATAGTAGAGTAGTGTTTTAGAAAATGTTTAAAATGATGTTCACTCACATGAGATGGTTCACTCACACTGGTTTATTCTACATATGCAGATGATGGAGTGGTGGTGGTGTAGTGGACTAAAGCACTGAACTGTTAAGCAAAAGGATGTTGGTTCAATCCCCACAGTCCCCACCATTGTGTCCTTGAGCAAGGCACTTAACTCCAGGTTGTTCCAGGGGGATTGTCCCTGTAATAAGGGCACTGTAAGTTGCTTTGGATAAAAGCATCTGCCAAATGCATAAATGTAAATGTGCAGTTTTAACATATGGTGCTGGGCACACACCACCATGTTTAGATCAAATATAACTAGTTCTATCTCAATAATCCCCTTAATTGGACACTTTCACTTGTGTATATATACTGTGTGTGTGTGTGTGTATATATATATATCATGGCTAAATGTGAATGCTGCATTTTTACAATGACGTCGGTGACTGAGAATTCCTGTTTTTGTGCGATGATGCACCTACACCACTAAATGTTAGTGCAACATCAACAAGAATATTACTAAGCGCACCTTAGATCCATAGATATTCATATTTAACTTTTACACGTACATTTTTGTACGTTTGGATAGACACTTCAGTATGAACATATTAACAGCATCTAAAACGTATCTAATCTTTATGATCCTCTCAAGACGGGTTGGAACAGAAATTCTCTGAACCATTACAAGAATACCGCTGTAGGTGAACTAGCTCAATACTTAACAATTCCATAGTGGGATGTGGATTTCTGAAACATAGGATGACAGGGAAAGACTTAATTATATTTATGAGTAAAGGCGTGGTCACATTTACCTTTGCATGACGGAATCTGCCGATTGTTAATTTTGCGCAATGGACCTCCAGTGGCGAAGCATTTCTAGTGGCCCGTGGAATTTTGTGCCTTATAGTGTTACCTGATTTGTTACTGTACATGTCCACTGGCGGGTGGTGAGCGAACCGAAGCCACCGCTTTCAATTCATTCCAAAGGGAGCTTATCACTTTCACTTTCAAACTGTGAAAGAATGTGAAAGTGAAAGTGGAGATTTATGGTAAAAAAGGACTTAAATATTGATCTGTTTCTCACCCACACCTATCTTATCGCTTCTAAAGACATAGATTTAGCCACTGAAGTCTTGTGTATTACTTTTATGTGGCCTTTATGTGATTTTTGGAGCTTTAAAGGTCTGGTCACCATTCACTTGCACTATAAGGACCAACAGAGCTGAGATATTCTACTAAAATCTTTGTTTGTGTTCTGCAGAAAAAAGAAAGTCATTCACATGAGAAAATTTTCATTTTAGGGTGAACTATATCTTTAATGGTATATTTATGTATAAATGACATCCAGATGGGACTAATAAAAGCATTCTCATTTGCACTCTTCGTACAGCTGAATTTATAGATCATAAAAACTTTCAATGTTATGTGTTTCACAAATTTCCCATTGTCACAATTGTTCTGAAACTTCTGATTCTTTGAATCCTAAAGAACTGGTATGTCTCTAAAATGTTTCAGATGTAAAACGATTCACATTGTAGATGCTGTCAATACGTTGATATTTTAAGTTATAGTGTCTATGCAAATGTACCAAATGTATGTATGCTAGAACCACACTTTACATATGAAAATCTAATTCTAATTAAATCATGTTGGAAATGCATAATGGATTCAATGAGGAGGAGTCAGACCATGATTTTGGATAGATTCCATGAGAATTAGCCACTTCACTTCAGCATGCATTCCAGCCATTCAAGTTTCCTGTTTAGGAAAGCCAGCTCTGAAGGCAAAGTAGAGAAAGAGAGAGGAGCTTGTAGGGACAGGTCCTATGCAACATCTAACACAGACATCACAGGCAGACCAGCATGTGTTGCTGTCAGGTTATCTTGTACATAGGGGCTAGGGTGTCCATTTTCTCTCTGACCTCTCTGCTTTACATGTGTGAATTATCAGACATGCACAGGCAGTTTCTGGTTGAACAGCTCTCTGTATCTCTTGTCAAGTTCAAGTCAAGTTGTTTTTATGTGTCATTTCCACAGTTTACACAAGGTTTACTGGGCACTGAAGTGCTTAAAAAGAGGCTCAGATTCCAGGACATTGACAGTGCAAGGAAAACACACACACAGAGTATGTAAACACAAAGGTAAAAAAATATACATAAAGTATAGAATGTGGAATCTTCTATATACTACTACCACCACTACTACTACTGCTACTAATAATAGTACAAAATTTGATCTAAATGCTTTTTTTTCTTTTGTCAGTCCAGACATTTGTTTACTCAAATTTTTTGTTATCAGATTAAACATTTAAAATGAAGTTTTACACATATACGTATATTGTTGTTTTCAAAGGCATTCCATTTCAAAAAGGCTTGGGGAAGAGTACTGGTCTTTTAATTTAGCTCAGAAGGCTATATTACAAAGAACGACTCTTGCTTGCACAATAGCAACCTTGTAAGAGTTCAGTAAACATTTGTTTATCATCACGGTTGTTTTATTGTGCCAATATGAGACACAGGCAAAGCAGAAGGCCTTTAGATTGTGTATATACTGAGCTAGTTGTTCTGTGTTCGTGAATGGGTAATTTTCATGAATGGGTTTCTGTTGATACTTAGGTTAAGTGCTGAAGTATTTGTAAACTTATGACTAAGATAAGCCACTCTAATTAGGCAAAGTCTCCACAGTATCAGATTTTACTCTCCAAAGTCAAGAGGCATTCTCATGAAATGTTGCAATACAACTGTGCTGATTTAGAGGGAATGTGAATGTTGATAATAAAACAGTGTTCATTGGATCAAAATATATGATATATGAGATTTAACCTTAAATGCAACATTTAATATAGATAATTATAAAGAACTGATTAGTTTATATAGTATATAAGGAGGGGATTTCCAACGTGATTTCATTAGAATTATATATTCGTACATAAAGTGTGGTTGTAGCACACATACATTTGGTAGAGTTACATAGACACTATAACATACAAAATCAATGTATTGACAGCATTTACAATGCAAATCGTTTTACATTTGAACTATTTTAGAACTATCTGAACTATTTTATACCAGTTCTTTAGGATTCAAAGAATCTGAAGTTTCAGAACAATTGTGACAATTGGAAATATGCGATTAATTTAAAAAAATATATATAGCACTTAACGCAATTTGATTTAATTCCAGATATGACTTGTGATAGAAATCAAGTATTTTTTAGCATATGTAAGGTGCATTTTAATTACCACAGAAGCATGTTAAGTCTTAACTACTAAAACCTAACTATTTGTCTGCTTTTCATGTGGGTTTCAAAGCGGTGCTTGGCGCTGGTGTTGACTCCCTGACACAAATCATGAACGCAGCTTCATGATTGCTGTAAAAAAGCAGATAGCCACAGTCTGCCAGCAGATTAATATTGTGGAGGATGAGATTTTAAGAGATTTAATGCCCATTGCAATGAAAATGCAACATATGGGGGGACTAGTTCTTTCAATTAGTCAAACTCACAGTTAGAATTTTGGAAATGTTTAATGTTACTTGAATTGGTGCTATTTTAGTGCATTTCTATATAATGTGGAAGGCATTGTTTGGAAGATGTTAATAAAACATTATATTGTTACACAGTTTTTTTTCTTTGCTAAGATGGAAATACATTTATTTTGACAGAAAAGAAGTATATATAGTGTCAAATTTCAGCACTTTTAAAATCTGAGATTTATCGCGATTAACTACAAAAAATTATGCAATTAATCACAATTAAAGATTTTAATCGACTGACAGCGATAATTGTAACACATTCACTGCTATGCTTGGTTTTGTTTTCTCTATTGTTGGTATACAGTACATTAAAGTATTTAAACCTTCACTTACCATCTGATCTCATACCAGCCTATTGAGGTTGCTATTAACTTTTAAAAACGTTTAACAACTAATAAATAAAAGTTTGGCTTTGACTGACAAATAGACCTTAATTGGCTCAAAATCATTTACCACTTTAACATACAGTAGATAATTTCTAATGTTCACTCAAACTTTGAACAAGCCAACAGAACAACAGAATGAATGTACATACATAAACATTTCATCCTCAGAGGTGACGTTGACATGACCCCTTAAGCATCATCAAAACTGAGATAATTTACCATTTGTCAATTTGTTACATCTAAGCAATTTTGTGGTTACTCTAGTGTCTTTAGGGGTTTTAAAATATTTTTTCCCCCTCTCAAATATGACCAAGCTTACACACAACAAAACCTGTTATTATTTCAGATTGAATAACTGCAGGGCACTGAAACAAACATGAGTATAGCAATTATGTGGCTATGCCACACAACAACACAGTGGTTGTTTCTGTATTGGATGCTAAAAGGCTCAAAATAAAAGGCACAGAGAGCAGGTATAAGATGATAGATTAACTTTAAGCTTTACATATAGAGTTGATTAAAATAAATGCAAATGAAAGTAAAAGTAAAAAGAAAACACTGATAAACTGTACATACTGTACCGACAAATGTGTTCCAGATTATTATTATTTTACTGTCTCTGTATGATTCCAACACTTTAAGCCCCAAACATTTCCTAAAATGACATTTAACTCAGAAACTGAAAACATGTTCATCACAGTAGAGGTGTATTCAAGCAATTGTTTTGTGTGAATTGCGTTTTTAGTTATATTTTTTAATAACTTGATAGATATGGACAAAAATTAGTGTTACACCACATACCCATATATATATACACACACTGTACCGGTCAAAAGTTTTGAAACACTCATTCTTTATTATAATTTTTTTTTTCTTCACATTTTAGAATAATAGTAAAGTCATCAAAACTATGGAATAACATAAATGGAACTATGGGAATTATGTTGTGACTAAATAAAATCCAAAATAAATCAAAACTGTGTTATATTTTAGCATCTTCAAAGTAGTCACCCTTTGCCTAGAATTTACAGACATGTACTCTTGACATTTTCTCAACCAACTTCTTGAGGTATCACCCTGGGATGCTTTTTAAACAGTATTGAAGAAGTTCCCATCTATGTTGGGCACTTATTGGCTGCTTTTCTTTATTATTTGGTCCAAGTCATCAATTTCCAAAACTTTTTTTTTTTAATTAAATTTTAGTTTTGTAATGAAATAAATTAATATGGTGGCACAATTATATTTTTGTCTACAAAACTAATTTCAAACATTTAAGCATACGCCTTCAGATCAAAAGATTTTTAAGATCATGAGAAACATTTCAGTCAAGTGTTTCAAAACTTTTGACCGGTAGTGTATGTCTTTGGCCTTTGGGGTGCCTGTATTGTACATTGAATTAACAATTTGCTTTTTGTGCACTCCATGTGTGCAACATCCAGTGACACTGGGTCAAGAGCCTAAGAGGCCAGTCATATTTGGCCATGAACGAAAAGGCTTGATTAGCCTCAATTGACTCCCAATTATCCCCAGAAAAGTCTGCATTCACATACTTACGATTGTGCTTGGCGTCAGCTACACGCTGTCTCTGCTCTCCTGTGTAGTTGTGCCAGAAATGTGTTAGCATGGATGCAAGACAAATGGGTCATTAAAACAGGGCCTGTTTAAGAAATCCCATTGTAACTCTGACAGTTTACTCACCCACCAATTAGAGCCCTTCAGAACAAAGACAACTCAGAGGCAACATGTTGTTTGTTCACAAAATATATCTTCAATTTATCCCCCTTTATTCCATACTGAAAGGTGTGTGTTTGGGTGCGTATTCGACAGAAAAGGGGAACAAATGGTTTGACTTCTTGAACTGTGTTTGGTTATACAAAACCAGTTCCAGATTTCTTAGAAGACAGAATGTTAATGGGTCCTCCTCTCTGCTGAGTCCATTTAGGGCTTCTAATCCACTGCATTAAAATTCATGCACACTTTCGAATGCAGCACTTCAAAAACCATGACAACACTCATCTACACATATAGATCACACCATCTATTTGCTTTAATACAGGTCAAGATCTTACCAGCACTTATACATGCTTTAAGTCATAACAAAATGATCTGGAAAAAAGATTTACGTTTAATGTTTTGGCATGCGATTAAAGGTCTTGGATGTCAGTTATATGGGTGTACAATTCATATGAGACATAAAGGAAAATGAATTAAGAGCAGATGGAAAAGTGCGGAGGACCAAATCACAATTCATAAACAGCTGGGTTAAGAATTAATCTTGGGAAGTGTTCTCAGGTGGAGCATCAGGGTAAATTGTTTGGTTGAACTCATCAGTGGCAGCTATTATATGTACAATTAACTCTCGATTAAGAGAAATTATGCAATGTTCTTTTGAACAAAAGATGCCTCCTCATATATGCTAACACACTGAGTTTAGGCTGATGCATACATCCCATTTGTGTTATTAGTTAGACTTTCAATAATATGCTTGAGAATGTGGATAGTCTTTTATATTTTCACCCTTATGTTCTTACCTTCTCAGATGCAGCTCAGCTCTATGATGTACTTCTATGCATGCAACAGATTTCCTTTGTTGCATTCCTGCACACTGACAGCATATCCATACGACGACCTGACCTCAGCCCTGCACGTGTATTCACTAATGAATAATTCACACACATCACTTTAATATGCAGATTTCAGCCACATGAAAGTCTGCTAAGAATAGGACAATCTGTTTCTTGTTCTTTTTTCCCCTCTCTGCCAGACAGGCAATTTTTGAGGTTCCATGAAATCACACCTCTAACAGAATATCCCTTCAACTTTTGTCCCTCGATAAACAACAGAGGGCTCAGAACATGGATGACATACAGAAAACCTCTAAAAGTTTTGTTTTGATTCTGGTTATACAGTACATAATCAGCAGAGAGTAGCAATTTTAAAGGAATTTGTCATTATCTACTCACCCTCATGTCGTTCCAACCCCATATGACTTTCTTTCTTCCGTGGAGCACTAAAGGTGAAATTTTTAAGAATGTACTGGTTGCTCTTTTCCATTGAGCTACTATGAATAGGGACTGGAGGTTTCAAGTTTTTTTTCAAAATTTTTTCAAAATAAAAAAATAAATACATTTAACAGCAACATAAAATAGGTCCACATGACTCACTATGTTGCAAGTCTTCTAATAGTTTATAGGGAAACAGACCAAAATGTAAGTTGTTATCTCTCCTTTTGTGTTCCATGGAAGAAAGGTTGTAACAGCATGAGGGTGAGTAAATGATGAAAGAATTTTCATTTTTGGCAGAACTGTCCCTTTAAAAGACAACCTACATGCATATGCTGCACATAACAATTTATGACTTCACATGCATGTCTCCAATTTATGCTAAGAAGAAACACATCTTCTATTCATAGTGTCATGAAATTTTTGACTGCATTGACATCAAAATCCAGTCCCTGTAGTGTGCCAACTTGAACAAAGAAATGTCAAAAAACTTGACATACCTTGGCACATATATATTTATACATGCAATGAATGGGATCATTTAACTCTCAGTCCTGTGAACCCAATACCTCAAAGAGCACAATTACCAAATTAACTTTACAGACAGCTTCAGGCGGCTTCGTTCTCCAAGCAAACGTGCTTGCCTCTGTTGTGGGCTGCCGACAGTTAGAGGCGAAGTGCACATGTTGCTGTTTATTTCCATTCTGTCATGTGTATGAATCTGATTACAGGTCACTAAGTCAATATTTAGCTTGCGGACGGATTGCAGGCGGTCAGTATATTTTGCTTCTCGCCACTTCTCCCGGCATCTGCTGCCAGAGGCCCTTGTGTAAAAATCAAACCCACACCACTGTGACAAATATAAAGACAAACAAACAAGTTGAGAGAGGCCGCATAAAACGGAGTGGCTTAGTGTCTTCTGTCTATATTAAAGCAATATTCTGGGTTCAATACAAGTTAAGCTCAATCGACAGCATTGGTGGCATAATGTTGATTACCATAAAAAATAATTCTGACTTGTCACTCCTTTTCTATAAAAAAGCAGAAATGGAGGTTACAGTGAGGCACTTACAATGGAAGTAAATGGGGCCAATTTTTGGAGGGTTTAAAGGCAGAAATGTGAAGCTTATCATTTTGTAAAAGCACTTACATTAATTCTTGTTAAAACTTATGTATTATTTGAGCTTTAAAGTTGTTTAAATCGTTTTTATGGTTGTTTTAGGGATTTACGATTTATAGCGTTATGTCATCATGACAATGAAGTTGTAAAATTGGATATAAATTTACACAGATAAGGTTAGTAAGTGATGTTTTCACACTAAAATCATGTTAACATGTATTTTGTTTAAGTATTGTGGCTATACTTTTGAAAAAAGTATACGTTTAAGGATTGGACCCATTCACTTCCATTGTACTGTAAGTGCCTCACTGTAACCCACATATTTGCTTTTCTTAAAGAAAAGGGAGGGACAAGTCTAAATTCATTTTTGTGGTAATCAACATTATGCCAATAAATGTTTTTGATTGAGCTTAACTTGTATTGAATATTTAATTTGAGCTTTTATGAAAAATATTTCTTTTATTAAAGGACAATTTTCTTTCTTCTGTGGAACACAAGGAGTCATCTAGCTGAATGTCCTAGGGGAAAGCTGAATGGTGATCACAGCTTTCCCTGGTCACCATCCAATTTCACTGTATGGAAAAGAGGTTCTTGGACATTCTGCTAAATATCTTTTGTGTTCCACGGAAGAAAGAAAGTCATATGGGTTTGAAATAACATGAGGGTGTGTAAATGGTGAAATATTTTTCATTTATGGGTGAACTATCCTTTTAATCATAAATAAAAAGCATTGGTTTTAAGAACGTAAGTAAAATGACATAATGAAAATCCTCTTTGTTTTCTCTACAACACATTAGATCCATATTATGTCATATGGACAAGAGGACACAACATTTAATCATATTACTTTATAACTTTTTACAGAATCAGTAGCAACATTTAACATGCTTGTACAGTCTCTGTTGTGACTTAAAGTTACTTATTGAAAATACACTGCCACTGCAACACAAATAGCCTAAAATATATTGATTAAAAAAATTAAGAAAGACCCCTAAGTAACAAGGCAATTCAAAGAATTTGTTCAGAAAACACTGAGCTGCACACATCTTGGAGAGCAGGCAATAAGGGCTGTTTCTGTGTAACACATCATGATTAAACCCTGCACTGGTTTACATTCTGGCCCTTAGGCTGAGAGGATTTAAGATTTATTAAAAATAGAGAGGAGTATTTTTCTTTCAGTCGTGACTCTATTTCCAAGGGTTTCACTGTGCAAGCAGACCACACACGCTCTGACCCATACACATGCATACACACATGCGCGAACACTGGGGCAAGAACACCCACACAAATCAAAATGAAAAGCATTTGTTTTCTTTCATTGAGTTTTTTCATGTCTCTTTTCACAGGAGTTTAAGTTGTTTCTGATTGCACTCAGTAATTGTAGGTTACAAAGTGAGCTAATTTAACATTTTGAAACTCCTGAGCCTTTGGCAAGCCCTAACTTAAAGGACATCCAACTGTATTAATATTTTGGGTACAATAATAGAAAGTATACAGTGGGTATATGACTTCAATTTATGATACATCCAAAGCAGACCACAGATTCATACTGTATATCGTACATGGGAACAAAAAACAAGAATGCAAAAACACAAAACATTTGTTAAAGAAAATCTTCACCCAAAAATACAAATTCGGTCAACATTTAAGGGCCATTTGCGCTCTTTTCCATTGTTTTTCTATGTAAACATGTGCCTCATCTAGCTGTTTTTCAGTGTCTCATGCAGGAGCATCACTTTTTTTTCCACTGCATTATTTCTGCATTGAAAAGTACATGTTTTCAATGTCACGGAGCACTCGCGCTCTCTCTCTCGAACACACACACACACACACACACACACACAGCAGAATTAGTGAAGCCACGTAAAGATGGTTAAAATGAAAACTGATTCGCTAGTTTTCTACATGTGTCTGTTCTGCAGCTATAAAAATAGAAAGAAGTGATCATACTAAAATAACTTCAGGAATTATTAAAACACCTTTTTTTTAAAATGCGATAATGTCTGATATAGTTGCCAAAAAGGCTATATCCATGTTTTGATTATGTATTACAGTGACATGCTGACCTACCGTTTCCTTCTCCAAAGATCTGTCAGGTATGCTCATGGTTATCATAGGGATATCGGTTGGGTCGTTGGTCTGTTGGATTGGATTGCATTCTCACCACAAGCAAATTACTCTAGAGTTCGTCTGAAATCGGGCCGAGACTACCTCGTCGAGGTGGTCTCGGACGACTGTTTTGGTGCGGATCCAATTGCGATTGCCGTTTTCATGCCTAAATGAAGGGAGACAAAGCACCAGGTTCTAAAACAAATGCTCCAAATGAGCTAGGTGTGAAAACACCCTTAATGATGACAGAATTGTCTGGGTGAACTGTTCCTTAAACTTCCAACTTAGTACTCAAAATGGACGACAGCACATCAGCATGGGATGATATTACAACGCAAAGGAACAGGGCTTTTGAAGCTTCTTTACCATGTAGGATTTCTATTTCCAAACCATCAAATGAACAACAATGTAATTGTTGTTTATGTATGTATATCTGGTGTATATACACCAGTTATGCCTTAGCCCCCAAAACACCCTAAAAAGCTTCTCAAACTCTCTTTGCTTTCCATTGCTTACTGTGCGATAGGTGAACAAAATGCAGGAAATAAGTTCAGCCCCCCTTCATCCCCAACTCAATTTCACTTAAACTCACACACACATCTGGAATTCATTGAGAAGCAGGAAAAATGAGAGTGAAGACTGAGACTGTAGATTGTAGATATATCAGTCCCCTGCCTTACATTTCCTCTGATGTTGAGATACTGTTGCGCTCTGAAAAGTGTTCCTGGTCTTTTGTTTGCTTTTTGGCATTTTTGGAATAATGGAGGCATTTTGGGAGGGAAACAAATAAGACGTTTACACACAACCCTGCCCTATAATCTTGGCGTTACTGCCCAGACAGGCGTATTTTTCATTAATGGAGCACTGATTGTTTTAAATCGAAATGTGGTAAGAGGGGCCCGTGGAGCCAGCAGCAAGTAGTTTCATTACAGTTATTCGACAGATGGGCGTATTTGTAACCTCTCTCACCAATGTTGTAGACCACCAAAAATGAGACATAGATTACTGTGCTAGAACTCCACAAATACAGATATGCTGTCCAAGGGAAAATAAAAAGGATGACTAGATGGGAATTTTAACATAAAAGAAAATGTGTTGTCAGTACTCAATGTGAATGTGAAATGTATGAAGCTATTGTGGCTGTGTATGTTTGTGAAAGCCCCAAAATAAATAAATTAAAAATTAAAAATGTTTATGACTAAAACGATGCATTAATCAATGGCGTAACTAGGATCTTGTGCATTTCTTATGCATCTCTGCTCCGTGGTACGTTAATTAAATATACTATGTCTCTGACTGTGTCACTGCATGGGTGCTCTGCAACTATATACTCACATATAGGCTACTCACATTAAAGATGACGGTATCGTGGTAAGGGAGAAAATACTGGTAGCCGCGAAAACTCTGGACTGTATAGTTCGTTTGAACTGAATAATTATGTCAGAGTCACGATTCTGACTAAGACTAAAACTGGCTCTACACTAACATACTCAAAACAACTCGTTTTGGCCGAGGGTGTCACATGCAGACTGTTTTGCAGAGATCTCGCTCTCTCCAGTCAGAGGTATGACACACTTGCCGAATAAAAATGGTGGAGGGGTGACACACATAACGACTGACCATAACTATCTCTCTCTGACAAAATAACAACATGAGTAAAATTATAATTGCAATAGAGTGATTTGGGGCATTTTCAGACCTGTAGCTTGCTTTATTGTTCCTAAACAGGGGCTAAAATAGTTACAATGTTGCATTTTCTTCATGGTTTGGTTGGCTTTTACAAGGTTATATTTTAAAATGCACCAAAACTGTAAAATGTCCATCAAGATTATTTTATCCGTCATTAGTTGCTTTTGTATTATTTCTGCAGAATGACAGAATCACTATGGATTTGAATCAGCGTTTGTGATGAAATCCAGCTGAGTGTGATTAAAAAAGTTCCAATCAGCTTGTCATCTTGTCAGTTCTTCTCAGTGACAGAACGATGTCTTTTCTGTGCTTGAAGCATTAACTCAGCAGGGAGTCCCGACGGTAAAGTGATTAACACCTCCTGCTGAGAGGTGCTAATGGGTGCTCTGTCTCCCTCAGCCTGGCCCGTGATTATGTTAATGAAGCTAAGACCTGAAAATCATTGGAAAAATCAGCTAGTGTAACATAAACTGTGTGCATATTTATTAATTAGCGACTGTTTAGTTCTAAGATAAATTATTTTATCTTAGTAAATTAGATGCAGGGCCGCATTAACGCACAGGCTTACCTGGGCTTAAGCTCTGGGGGTCCCATGTGGGGGTCCAATTGCATCATTCTACACCCTATTCGGCCCCATTGACATTTGCGGGAGAAAGTAATATAAACACAGAGACAGTACGCAACAGCAAATGGCTATAGAATGAAAACATTCTGCCATGTTTTTTTTGGCCATATGGAGGGTGCTTTAACTCTTCCCCCCTTCAATTTGAACACTGGGAGTATCGCTCATCTCACCTTAGTATTTCCGGCGAGCCCAAGTGTTAACTCATGTGTCGGCAATCCCCAGTGGCATTTGCAGTCCCAAAACATCTAATAGTCCTATCAGTCTACAAAAACAAAGAAAGGGGTAAGAGAGGATAATGGATGGCTTTTCCCAAGGCATAGGTGTGCGCTTTTGCTTCTCCACCTGGTTAGGCGTGTCTCTCAGCATCACTACCTGTTGGCGTCACCATCACATTGGCGTCAGCTTCAGACTGGCATCCCGCTTGGTCTGAGTCCTCCATAGGCACTTCCCCTTCTGGTATAGGGATCGCAAGGGATACAGAGGTACTCCCCTCAGTGGATGGAGTGTTTAATGTGGAAGTGTGGTGTCTGTCTAAGCAGCTAATCTATTCCAAAAAACTTGCTGAGCCCTGTGTGAGGTAGGCAGAGGTGCCAAAATATGATAGAACAAGCAGGGGCCGCTATTGGAGGCAGCCTCGCACTAGGGTCCGCTTGGGGGATAGGAAACTGGGAGGTATAGAATAGGTAGAAATGGAGAAAAAAATAGTCTGAAGCACTGAAGAGACAGTGGTGGTTGCTGCCGCATGGTAGGGCAGTGTTGCCACAGATGGAGGCATGAATCCTAGCTACCCATACTGACTTTAAGTCTCCCTCCAGGCTTGGTGGGTTCGACAGATGGGCCCGTGCAGCGAACGGGCGAACCCTGAGGGAAGGGGCACAGCGGCTGCTCGAACAGGTGAGCCCAACCTGCGATCAAACGGGGCCCTCGCTGCATTCGACTGGGAGAGTCCTCCTGAGCTTCAAACGGGAGAGCCCATGATACAATAAACATGAATAGCTCACTCTGCATTCAGATGGGAGAACCCTCACTGCGGTTTGAACGAGAGAGCACTTGATGGATTGCGCTGGAGGATTCTGCCACGCCCGAGTGGAAGCTTAAATCCTAGCCACTTGGGCAGATCGCCCTGAGTATAGGTGTGAATCCTAGCTGCTCGGAAATGACCTAAGCCCCTCCTCCTGACAATGGGGGCCCTCACGGTATTCGAATGGGGGACTCCTTGCTGCGCATCGAACAGGGGAGCCCACGATACAAGTAAACTTGCGTTAGCTTGCACTGCATTTGATCGGGAGAACCCCCTGCTGCAGTTAGAATGGGAGAGTCCTTGAGTGTTTGAGGCATGCCTGTCCAGCATTGACTGGCCGGGAGGGCCCCTGCAACATCTAAATAGTGGGGCCGGCCTATTGAACAGACAAGGATGAAGCAAGCATCACCCTGACCCTGATTGTGAACATTGTGATTAATTAATTAATTAGGGCTTGTTGTGCTTTCCTGACATGAAGATGGTTGGTGCAGATGTAGCTGAGACATGCGTCGGATGACCAGTGGCCCAGTAATCGTATTTGGTGTTTGGGCAGGCCTTTGTAGGCTGCTGTGGTTGTGGCACTGATGCAAAAGGAATGGCTTGAGTACAGTTTATCTGAGATGCCATAATTTGAGGTGTTTTTGGAACCAGAATCAGGACACTGCTTGATTTTTGTCGTCGACAAAGAGGGGATATATAGGGTTTTTGGTTTGTGATCCTCTGTAATGTAGGTAGTGTGCTAGTGATTGGAAGGGCTGGATGGGAGTAGGAAGGTTGAAAATGAAAATTGGATGCCCTCTTTGGGTTTGGTCTGTTTTGCTTTGTTGGATGAAGTATCTGATTGTGTCACTGTCTAGGATATGGAGGTCTGAAATGGTGGGATGAATTCTTGTGTCAAATTTGCCATGGTATTGGGTTCTGAACATCAAAGGAAGCCTAAGAATGCGGGGATGAATGTTTTTTTGAGGAGTTTGGAGAAATGTAGCCCTAGCAGAGAGAATTTAGTCATCGGATTAGCAGATCGACGTGAGGGGTAGCCTAGTAGCTGTCCAGGTGGGTTCGGATTTGTGGATACTCTTAACGAGAAGTGAGATCTGGGGGTGGCTTAGTTTGATTGAGATATGTGGCGAAGGAGGATATAGAGAGGAGAGAAAAATTGGGAAATGGCAGATTGTAATTTAGATGGAAATTGAGCAGATCGAGAGGGAATTTAACTTGAGAGGGCTTGACAGAATTCGGCAGGTTGAAAATGTAAATTGAATATCCTCTTTGTGTTGTTCTCGTAAATTATTTACTCTGCTGCATGTCCTGCATCCTACTGACGTAAGGTTTGCACGGTGGTTTGAATGGGTAAGCCCAGCCTGCGTTCAAATGGGGGTCTTCCAACATTCGAACGGAATAGGGCTCGCTGCGATTCGAACAGGAGAGCCCACAGCCTGGATGTGGTGACTCTCACTGCATTCGAACAGGAGAGCCCCCACTGCGATTCGAACGGGAGAGCCCACAGCCTGGGCATGGTGACTCTCACTGCATTTGAACAGGAGAGCCCTTACTGCGATTCGAACAGGAGAGCCTGTGCTGAGATTCAAAAGGGAGAGCCCACTGCCTGCAAGTGGTGACTCTCACTGCATTCGAACTGGAGGGTTCTTACAGCTATTCAAAATGGGAGAGCCTGTGCTGCATTTGAACGAGAGAGCCATGCAGCGTATGAATGGAAGAGTCATGCTGCATTTGAACAAAAGAGTCGTGCTACGTTTGGACAGAAGATTTGTGCTGCATTTGAAAAGAAATCCTTATGCGAAACGAATGGGCTGAATCCTCAAGCATGGGACCACGTGCCATTCAACAGGAACAGCCCGTGTTTTTTATGAAAAGTGTGCGCTGCATAAAAACAAGAACACACTCTGCGATTTGAATGGGTTGAGTCATTAAGCATGGCGTTTGATGTGAGAGCCTATAGTAAGCTATATTTGAATGCAATTGATTGATGCGGAGATGCAGGCTTGTGGTGAACTATTTAGGGAAGACCTAAACTGGCCCAATGTTGTCAATCACTAAGTGGGTAATGGTTCGTTTGGTATGAGTTTCATAATATGGGTTACGGAGCCATGGAAGCTTAGACGCATGGTTTGAATGGCGTGCCGCGGTTGTGGCATGTAAACAACGCATTGCACTGTTTTGCAATGTAGTGAGAGTTTTTTGCTTGGCCTGAAAGATGCCACAGTTGTGGCGTTTGGATGGCGCATTTGTGCTGTTTTGCAGTGTAGTGGGGTGTTTTGTCAGAAAGCAAGAGACCCAAGAGCAGGGGAACAGTTCACAGGATTTATTGACAATAAATTAGAACACAGCAGGGCTGGCGAAGTGTGGGGAAACTGGCACTGACTGCAGCAGGAAGGCGGTGAGTGTGTTTGTAGATGTGTTGGTGTCGTGGTTGTGTAGAGAGCAGATCCGTGAGGAATCCTCCGTGAAGAGTGTGTTCATAGGCATACATGGATTGTGGCAGGGTAGAGAGCAGATCCTTGAGGAATCCTCCATGAAGAGTGTGTTCGTAGGCATGTATGCATCGTGGTAGTAGGGAGCAGATCTGTGAGGAATCCTCTGTTGAAGAATGTGTGGGCAGAAGGACAAGCGCAACAGCAAACTGGAAGGTAACTGCACTCCAGACACATGGGCAGAGACAGGCAACCAATACAGATACACGACACAGGACCAACTGAGGCAGAGAGAGCGAGCTGAGTTACTTGAACACACAACAACAATCTAGCAAAGATCATGACACAACGAAGGGTTTAAGTAGGCAGATAATCAACGGAGAACAGGTGCTGTCAGCACACTAATTAGTGGCACGATCAGCGTTCCCATGGAAATGCCGATCACACATGCTGGCAGCACCTGAGACACAAGAGGGAGAGAAAAACAAAACAAACAGAACAAACCGGCGAATTCACCGGGACCGTGACATGTTTAGTCGCACGGCCAAAAGACACCACAGTTGCAGCACCTGGACAGCACATTGTGCTGCTTAGGGGTGTATTGAGCCAACAGTAAACATGGTAACATGATAAATGTAGCGTCTGCGGATGCCTAAACTTAGTTGTTTGCTAGATTAAATGTCAGGAACATATGTGAAGCGATGTCAGGATACGTGCTTGCATGCGCATATGTACAACGTCATTTAAATTGTGGTTTGTTATGAAGTTAGAAGGCACCTGAAAATTAAGTACCAAGATAAATGTCATAGTCTGATGTTTATTTAATTTAAGCATATGGTTTGGAACTTGTAGACTGGTTTCCAACGTAATGTATTACTGGCACGGGGTGACTCGTGTCGTTTTGACGAGGACGCAGGAATCGTTTAGAGTTTGTGCCTGAGGATTGGATTTAATAGGTAATATGTGGGCGCTGTTTGCAGTAGTGAGGTGAATAAAATGACTTGTTTATATTGATGACCTGTAATAAATTCTACAGAAAACTGAAATATGCAAGTATGAAGAAAAGTGCAAAGCCGAATCATCTGGCGTCTATTTAAAACCCGTTACTTTAAATTTGGGTGGAGCATAAGATTATGGCAGATGTTGAATGCTTTTAAAGTCCTGCAGCCACAAGGTTCTAAGGTCAAGCTTGTAAAGAGTTTGTAATACAATGATTCGGGAAAGAAGAGAAGACTTGTCTGTAAAAATAAAAATGATGGGTTGATTTTACCTGCGTGAAGCGTTTGTCCTGGGTGGGAGGAGAGAAAGTCATAGTCTAGAGATGAGTAGAAGTTTGTAGAAGGGCTTGCTTCATGGTTATCGGGGCTGTGCGGCGAGGCAAGCTCGAATGCTGCAAGGAGGTGAGACACGTTTGCAGACTGATTATGAATGAGTAGGACGCGGTGCGCGATCTGCCTCTTGAGGAGCTGGATACGGCTTGGATAGAGGATGTGTGTAGCTGTAGTGAGCTGTAGCAGGGTCAGAGCGGGTGCTGTGCGGCAGCGAGCTCACGCTAAAATGTCTGCATTGATTTGAAGAGATGTTGTAATTAGAGTAGCGGTCGTTTGGAAGGAGTTCGCTTGTAGCATGATTGCTCCTGTGTTCCGAATGGAATAAATCACACTCCGAAGGGCGCTTTGAAGGGAGAACAATCGTGATAGTCTTGTTGGAAGAAATGGAACTGCTGAATGGAGAGCACCCTAAATGAGCTGCGCGGTGAGACAATGAGGCTGACGGGAATCAGCTGTGTGGGGGAACCAGATTTAAATGCTGGGGAGCGTTGGAATGATGATTGAATTAAATAGTTAATCTTTGTTTCCCTCGCATTCGAATAAAACTGTAATAGAGCTCAAATGGTATGAAGCCGGAGTAGTGTCCGTTCGCAGAAGCAGCTTCATGCAACAGACCACTCTGGATGGAAAGCTTAGATGAGAGAACATATGAACAGTCGTAGGGAGCTGTTTCACATTTATACAGCACCAAAGCATCCAGTTTGCGGAAGCAGCTTCATGCAATAATCTGCTACGGCGAATAGAGATTAGGAAGAAAGACAGAGTAAAATAACAAAGTGTTAGCCATCAATGCTGTAAAAACTAATGAGCTGCTGTGGCAGCTTCTGTTGAAAAACTAGATGATTTAGAATCAGGGGTGTCAAACTCAGTTCCTGGAGGGCTGCATCCCTGCAGAGTTTAGTTCCAGCCCTGCACCAAAATGCCTCCTTGTAATCTTCAAGCACTCCTGAAGACCTTGATTAGCTGCTTCAGGTGTGTTTAATTAGGGTTGGAGCTCTCCAGGAACCGAGTTTGACACCCCTGATTTAGATGAAAGAGCTGTTCTGATGGAGGCGAATGTTTTGCAGCAAAGTTGCATCCGATGATCCGAGTCACTTACATGGGTCTGTTCGTGAGCAATGGGTGGGGCCGAATGCCACAAGACTCGATGCTACGAAGAGGTAAGCAGCTGTTTATATACTCTTTCTCTGGCAGTGTGATTGGTCGGATTAAATGACTTGATCCTCCCGAACCTTGTTAAATGAAACTCCATTTCTTTTGGGTCTCTTGTCAGACCATTGTAATTTAAGAACAGTGTGTGTGGTGGATTGGTTATGTGTGTCGCAGTGAGAATTAACACAAAGAAAGACACTTTAGGATGTAATACTAAATCACCAGACCTTTTCCTCATTACTAGTTGCATTTGGTTAAGATCCAACTCTCCTTGGTGCGAATATTTCTCTTTAAATGTTGTTCACTAAATATAACCAGAAGACTTGACGTCACATTGTCTCATTGATATATGAGGGGTTGAGGTTAATAATAACACGGTAATAGTTCAGGAAAACTGGTATAGAGTTAAACAGACCAAACTGAAGTACTTAATTGTTTGGACCTCCATTCATACTCAACAGGCCATTATGATTGAGGATGTAAGTCTCTGCGATTAAGTATACTTGGGATCAAAGCAACCTCCCTTTTAGATAAGGCTAAATGAGAACAATTTGATTGGTGCCTGGATTGGGAACAAAACCAATTTTCTCAGCAGATAATTACGCATGATGTCACATTCCCGCCATTTTGACCACTCTTTTCTTGAACTTTATACAGATATAGCTCCTTCTTCTTTTTTTTTTTTTTTTATATTGGAATTGGAAACACAAGAAAAATCTTTGCTTTGTTTTCTGAAGTTTAATTTCCTTACTTTGCTCTAAGTGTTTCCAGCTGCTTTTCCTGATTTACGTAACACTTTTCTCGGCAGGGTTCTGTCTTAACAAGGGTGCAGCACAGTCCCTGGGTCCCAACATTTATTTTGCACAGCACTCAAAGTCAGCATGCAAGCGCTGGTGACTAAGCTCAAATTTAATAACCACAGAGCCGAGGCACAGGGTTATGAATCTGCTCGTTTTTGCTATGTTGACAGAAATATATTTTTTACTGCATGAAATTTGGGTCAGATGTTATTGGTCTACAAAAACCTGAAGGTACAGTATAATGAATGAGAGTTGATGTTGTTCATAGTATATTATAAGAACACTCAAATGATTGGGTTATCAGATCTTTTAATGACAATTGTTTCATATTTAACATACTGAAAAATTAAATTTTCTTAAAGATACATTCTTTTTTCTCTTGCTGGATTTTTTTTTTTGCACACATTAGGATCAAAGGTTACATTTTCCCTCAAAGATTACATTTTTACTTATTTGACAGTTAGGATTAGGGTTGAGGTTGGGTCAGAACAACTCGCTTTCTGTGCCCCTCTTTGGACATCTTTACCCGAAAACCGGAGATCAGATGAGCCCATACATTCAACAACACTTCCAGCTTCAGCCACTGGGGGCAGTGGTTCAAATTTCAGTAAGCAAAGATCGATTTCAGCAGAACAACCTTCATCCTACTATCACCGAATTTGCATTGAAATCAGTCTGGCCAGATAACAGGGCCTTATATCAAAAACAGACTAAAAAAAAAAAAAAACTATGCAAGAAATGTTTGCCTGAGATGAATGCATTTGTAGTTCTTTGCAACATTCAAACCATTTCTCCACTTCCCTCTTTAGCACAGCTGAAACTGTCAGTTTCAAGATTTACAGTAGTGAACTAAAAAGATCTTCAAATATGCTTTCCCAAGCAGCTGATAAGCGTCACCACATAATCTTTTTGCCAATGTGCAACAGTTTTGGCTGTGAGATTTTTCTAAATAAACCCTTGAAATCTGTAGCTACTTGCAAGAGTCCACACTATCTATGCGTAAACTTCTGGCTTTATTAAAAATAGTAAACAAGTCATTCTAATGTGTGAGTCTGGCTGCTGGCCAACGTAAGTGCTTTTGTTTTGATAACAGGCCCATTTCCTGCAGTTAAGATTCTTGTTTAACTTCAGGCCTATTCTCAGTCACTGCCTGGCAAAGGCCTAGAGTTCAAGTTTTGTCAGACTCTTAACCTCAGCTGTAAGGAGCAAACCAGATGTGGCTTCTTTAAGCAAATTATTAGCTATTCCAGTACATGTAGTTTTGCAGCTAAGTATTTCCATCCAATTTTCTGGCAAAGGGAAGAAGACAACATTCCAATGCGTTAAGATAATTTTTTCACTGACACAGTGACAGCTTGTGGAGCTTAATCATTTATCATCATGGAATTCTTGTACTGAGGAAATTAAAATTAGCTTCACTATATTTTAGCCTCCTGTGGCATTTGGTGCTTTAAAGCATCCCAAATTGGAATGGAAATACTTTGTCAGACATATAAAGCCTGGAATATTTAAGAAGCTGGATGAATCCAGAAGCTCCAGAAAAAAGGCAGACTTGTTTTTGGACACCCACGTTAGTAAAAACAAATATATGTTTTATAGTTACTGCCATAGAATCATAAAGCAGGGACAAGACTACTTGGCTACTTCAAATATATGATATAAAAACCAGTAGCTTTTCCTAGAAAATATTTGCAATAGAAACTACTGTATAGTCATCTGCTTGAAGAGCTATTTGAATAGTGCTATTCTGGATTTTTGTATGTTCTATACATTTGTTTAGACACCATGTTTGAGTTTTCACCCCATAAGGTCTTCTTTATTTTAATTTCTTTTTACTCCCCATTTCCTTTTGTCCCTCAACCCTCAGTGATCTGAGGGCATATCAAGGATGACAAAATGCATACTAGAGTTGATTATTCCATTTCATCCTTCTCCTTTGCCAATGAGATCGCTTTAGCGTCACTCAGCCAGTCACCACACCATCCCCGTCCTTATAATCTCATTAACATGCCATTTCATGTTTCAAGTCATTTTTACCACAACCCCTGAAAAAAGGGAAAGAAACGGGGTAAGGAAGGATTTCTAATTTTTCTGAATCAACAAATGTCACTTCCACCACATCTCAAATTATGTATTATGTCTGATAGCATTCAGTGGCAGAAATACCATTTTTGGAATAAAATGTCAGACTATTTTGTCTTACTCAGGCTGATTTCATATCTAGCCCAAATACATATAATAATAATAATAAAAAATGTTTTCACACTTTTTGCATAATTTGACAAAGCCTGATTGGAAATGACACAAAAAATAAAAGTGATATTTGCCATGATTTTCATTGTTTTCTTCAGATGTTTTATAAACCTCAAGCATGCTCTTTACTGATACTGTAGTCTCCTTGATAAATAAGTACAAGATATATATATATATATATATATATATATATATATATATATATATATATATATATATATATATATATATATATATATATATATATATTACGGGGAAAATTATTTGTGGTGGAAATTATTTGGGTAACACTTTATAATAATAGTGCATGAATTATAATTAATTAATACCTGAATTAATAGTTACTTCTGCATAAATTAATGATGAGTTAAGGAATGGACTAATCATGAACTAATGAAGAGCTATCATTCACTACAACATGAGTCATATGAATTCATGCATTAATAACGGTCACCTTAATTATATGTTAGTACATTTTTGATAGGTAATGCATTAATTGACATTAAGAAATAAACTAAATCAAACAGGCTTTATAAAAAATAATGTGAAGTAACTCAACCTTGAATTAAATGTGCATAATTCAATATGGTCATAACTAAAAAAAAACATTATAACTTTTGATGTCTTCAGGTTCGCCACAAACATCACTGGATGACACAGGATTATTCTACATAATTTACATGGATCATCCTAATTAAATGTTGAAAACATTAAAGGAATAGTTCTCCTATCTTTTACTCACCCTCATGCCATTCCAGTTGTGTATGACTTTCTTTCTTCTGCAGAACACAAATGAAGATTCTTAGAAGAATATCTCAGCATTATAGGCCCATACAATGCATGATGCAAGTGAATGGGGACCAGTTTTTTGAAGTTCCAAAAAGCACATAAAACAGCATAAAAGTAATCTATATGTCTCCAGTGGTTTAATACATATCTTCTTGCGTGATGCTATGAGTTTTGGGTGAGAATAAACCAAAATGAAACTCTTTTATCACTGTACATCTTGCCATTGCAGTCTCTAGGCACAATCATGATTTCAAGCTCAATTACGCTTTATAGTTCTTGACGCATGCACAGTGCTAGATGGTGCAAGGGAGTGTAATCGAGTTTGAAATCATTATGGCCCAGAAAATTTATTGTGAAAAAGGAGTTATATTTTGGTCTGATCTCACTGAAAACTGATTGGACAACTTTAGAAGACATGGTTTCAACAACTGTAGTCATATGGACTACATTTATGCTACATTTATGTGCTTTTTGGAGCTTAAAAATTTTGGTCACCATTCACCATTTTATGGACCTACAGAGCTGAGATATTCTTCTACAAATCTTTGTTGTGTTCTGCAGAAGAAAAGAGTCACACACATCTGGAATGGGTGAGTAAATGATAAGAGAATTTTTGATTTTGGGTGAACTTTTCCTTTAATAATTGCCACCAATAATTATTCTTAATAATAATTGATCTCAACCCGTTCTGTGTGATTTTCCATTCCTTTCCTTTCATACTCATTCTACCACTGTCGGTCCTATCACTCAATTCACTTGTCATTCATATATAGGCCATGTCCGAATCTCAGCTTTACCTCATGTCAAACCAAATGACTAAACAATATGTGATTTAACTGGGATGAATACTAGTGTAGTACATGTGTAATTGATAATAAGTTTATAATGATGTGCCCCACACAGTAAAGTCATGACATGATGATGCATTAACAAGTCATCAGTTGATGATAGTTCATGAGTAGTTAACAATGAGTTAATAATGATGTGCCCCACCAAGTAAAGTCATGACATGATGATGCATTAACAAGTCATGGATTCATGGGTAGTTAATAACGAGTTTGTAATGATACACATGCACTAAGGTGATCCTTACCATTTTAAACCAGTGAAAATAAAAACAATTTTTTTTTTAAAGATCCGCTTATTTGAAAATACAAATCCACCAGCATATATGGCGTTAAAAAACACTACATTTAAAGGGAAAAACACATTTAATGTGAAGGAGAAAAATAAATAAATACTGAAAGTCAAGTGTCATTCTTCCACCAAGATGCTTTAAATGAATTAAATCTCTTTTGAAACATATACAGGCTCAAAAGAAAACCCAAATGTACCTGTTAAGACATACAAGACAGTTTTAAATTATTTATAAGGTGTCTTTCATCTCTCTCAATATCTCCTGATGTCAAATCGGAAATATGCTAATGTTAGCACTTAGCCTAAAACATTCAATTAAAATAACAAAATTAATTCAAATACTCTAAATAATGTCGTAAAAATTGATATTATGAACACTCTGACTTCAATCCTTAATTCAGTCCAACAAAACAACCAATAATTTTCAATTAAAAATGTCAGCATTACCATAGGAAATAATGGAAAGCAGCCAGCCAACACTTGGAGAGCACCGCTTATAAGTGCCCCATCAGAAACAAACTCTCCACATACTGTAGTTCAGGGCAGAAATGTAGCGAACTATCTGCACTTGAAATGGGTGAAGTTCACACAATAAATGATTGAATGTTTACATGCACAAATGTCCACAGAAAAACGAACAAAACAAATTACTTTTATTAACAACAATGATGATGATGAGTACTGATGAAACTCACAAAGTAACCACGAAAAATATTGAGAAATATATATAACAAAAATAAACATTGATCCAGCAACATAAAGACAACCTTTTCCTATTTCTATGGTCTAGATGACGAATGAATTGAGTGGTAGGGTGAGTATGAAATGAAAGGGATGGAGAATAAATTTATGTCCATTTAAAAAATGGCAGAATTTTACAGCGTCATTCAATGACGTTTGTGGCGAAACTGCAGACAGCTGAAAGTATAAAATATTTAGTAACACTTTAGATTACAGCCCGCAATTTACAGTGTAAGTACACCGAATTTACAGTGAACCTTTTTGTATTAATAGTGTAACTACACAGTACGTACTTGTAGGTATAAGGGAACAGTATGCAAAGTTTGGGGAATAAAGGGGTAACAACCTGGAAAATTGTAAATAAGGGGTAACTATTCTAATATTACATGGTATATGACTTTATACTATGCTAAACAACAATCTTACTTTGAGAGCAATTAAGCAAGAACATACACAGTTTTTGTAATAATAGTGTACCTACACATATAGGCTACTGCAGGTATTTTTTAACTGCTGGGTACATACTCTGTTACTACAGGATACATGAGTTACCTGTAACTACATGGAACAAGGGGGTAACAAGCACCACTTCAATTTACAGCCTGCAGATGTTGCACTTACCCTATAACTACATGGAAATGGGGGTAACAAGTTGGACTTACACTGTAACAACACAAAACAATGGTATATTTACACAGTAACTACAGAAAAATGTTTTGCAATAGTTCTAATTTTGCTTGCCTTGCTTTCCCTAGTTGCCTTGCCTAGTTTTAATTTTGCTTGTTGACCCAACTAAATCCTCTACTCTTTTGCTGGCATGACTCGCAGCTGAGATGGACTGTATGCAATACAGTTTCATAAGGTAAGTAGCCTACATTGAAAATTCATATAATAAATATAATTCAAAATAAAATCATAGCAGAAACTCATTAACTCATTTCCCTAGATTTCAAGTTTTGTTGTTCAGTAATCTCCATCATGTATCCTGTAATAATAGAATATGTACCTCGTGGTTAAAAAAAATACCTAGGCCTATATATACATATACATATAAATAATTTGTAATTTTCCATGTTGTTTAGCATAGTAGGTCATACATACCACGTAATATTAGAATAGTTACCCCTTAGTTATAAAATACTTACAGTATAAATTATTTGTAATTTTCCAGGTTGTTACCCCATTATTCCCTAAGCTTTGCATATTGTTCCCTTATAGCTACACATAAGTAATTTATAGGTACACTATTATTACAAAAATGTACGCTGTAAATTTGGTGTACTTACGCTGTAAATTGCAAGCTGTAATCTAAAGCGTTACCAAATATTTTAATTATGACAATATTAAATATGAATGTTTAATTTAAGGTTGAAGTGCTTCCCAATCTTTCTTATAAAGGCTGTTTGATTTAGTTTATGTTCATTAATGCATTAACTATCAAACATGTACTAACATGTAATTAAGGTGGCTGTTATTAAAGCATGAATTTATATGAGTCATGTTGTAGTTAATGTTAGCTCTTCATTAATTTCTGATTAGTCCATTCCTTAACTCATCATTAATTTATGTTGAAGTAACTATTAATTCAGGTATTAATTCATGATTATTCATGCACTTATTATAAAGTGTTACCATTATTTGTAGTACAAACTATAGGAATACAACTAAAGTACAAACTAAAAATATATTTTCGCACAATTAATATTGAAAGATTTATTTATTTCACTCATTGTTTCGATTTTCATATTTTTCTAAAATGTAACAATTTATATACAGTATTTATAATAGATTTAAAAATTGTATAGAACATTTTGAAATTTTCTTATAAAAGTGCCCGTAGTTAAAGAAACACCCAGTAATATTTCCTCATGCACCAGCTCGTGTGCTAACTGGCATTGTCTGAAAAACAGGTAAGAATTTATATTTTATTAATCAACAATTGCTCAGGATTTGATGTAGAATTTCCTGCCTGCTTCCTACTGCTTGTACTCATTTCTTACAACCTTAAGATGTCATGTTCTATCAGCTAAGAATACATTTTTGTATGACCGTGGGCAGTGTTGGGGAGTAAAGGAATACATATAACGGGAATAGGTATTTAAAATACTAAATATAAGTAACTGTATTCCACTACAGTTATAATTTAAATAATTGGTAATAGAATACAGTTACATTCGAAAAGTATTTTGATTACTGAAGAGATTACTTTGCATTTTATTGTCATTTGTTTCATTTAATATTTAGTCCTTTCAGATGGAAAACATTTATACATATAAATGATGTGATCCAAAGTGCATTTGAACAGCGGTGAAACACTTTCTTATGATGTGTTACATTCATACGAGCAGAAAGAAAAGTAAGTTTGAAGTAAGTTTGTAGCAGAAGAAATAGAAATAAACCTTGTGTAAATTGTCAGCTTTACGCTAAGCTGAAATACTATTTCTAGCCATTTTACATGCACATGTTACCAGGCACGATCATATTTTTTTTTTATCAAGAAAATTCACGTTGGATAATAATTTCTTTTTTTCTAGTAAGTCCTTTGAAATTAGGGCAAAAATCGTATTCTTGATGATAATTTTTTTTATTGTTTTCCTGTAAAAATCCTTAAAACAAGATCAATTAAATTTATCTTGTTTTAGAAACAACACTGCATAAGATATTTAGGTTTTTCAGAGAATGTATTTTTAACATGTGTATTTTGTCTTACTGTACTGGCAGAGTTTCTATAGTCAAAACAAGTGAAAAAATCCACCAGTGCTGAAGAAGTAATCCAAAGTATTTAGAATACGTTACTGACTTTGAGTAATCTAACGGAATATGTTACAAATTATATTTTACAGCATGAAGTCTGTAATCTGTAGTGGAATACATTTAAAAAGTAACCCTCCCAACCCTGAGCGTGGGCATGTTGTGGTTTCTCTACGAGTAAATCACAACTGTTTCAGTGGATGCTAAGCTTTTTTTGGCTTTTGTGTGGAGCCTACATGATGTCTGAAGATGGCACAACTTATTTGGAACAGGGGCCATATGCCTGTTTAAATCATATTCTTAAAAACCCTGTTCTAGAGGTGGAAAGTAATGAATTACAACTACTCGTTACAGTACTTGAGTACATTTTTCAAATCTTTCTACTTTTTTAAGTATAAATAAATAATAGTACTCTTACTTGAGTTGATTAAAAATGAAGTTTTCAACTTTGCTACAGTTATTTTTCACCACAGTTACAAAGTAAAAAAGAAGTGGTGGTGGTGTAGTGGGCTAAAGCGCATAACTGTATGTTATTAAAAGATTGCTGGTTTGATCCCAACATCCGCCACCACCATTGTGTCCTTGAGCAAGGCACTTAACTCCAGGTTGCTCTGGGGGGATTGTCCCTGTGATAAGTGCACTGTAAGTCACTTTGGATAAAAGCGTCTGCCAAATGCACAATTGTAAAAAAAAAACCATAATATTTCTGAATTTTTGGGAAGAAGAAAGAAGTGCTAAATCTGTTGCACGGCACGATGGAAGCCCATAGGGCACAGCATCATGAGCACAGCAGCTTGCATAAACTGCCCCCGGTGTCCTCTCTACTCTAGCTTCTCCAAGACTTTCTGCCCTGTCACTATACAAGAACTGTAATACTGTGATTTCCTGCATATTTCATTTGCCATTCATTCAGGTATGAGGGAACCGTCTGAACACGTTTAACCACTGATCAAACTTCACTGGTTTTTAAGGTAGGCAATTTTTTAACTGTGTCAAACATTAACACAATGTAGTTTGACATACAGTATATGTGGGGATATCTTGTTTACTTGCTACTACATGTCTAAAACAAACTTTTAAATACCTTAGGAAGATACAATGCCAATAGTGTCTGAAATTAACGGGGACTTGGGGCAAAAATGAACAAAAATATCCCCGAAATTTAAAATATGGAGGCAAAAAATGCCTACGCAACGACTTCCTGTGTTTTATTAATAATATCTGATATAGTTACAATTACATACATCGCAATCTTCTTGTGACTTTTCACTGAACACAATTTTTTCATGCGCACAGACAGGCTCTCGCTCTCCGCTACTATCAGTCTGCATCAGTTCAGTATTGTACTCCCGCGTTAAATTCCCTAACCGTTCGCCCCTCTTGTTCAAAATGCTGTAAACTGTCCTAGTGGGTAACACTCTCACTCACGGTGCTGTACTGTACTTCCCTGACCTGTGCTGCTGTTTATCTGTTTGAAAAGCCTCACGCACTAGAGGTAGTATCGGAGAGTGAGGACCACTCATTTGATGGCGAGACACTCCTTTTCCACGGTGCTGTACTTTGTCTCTCTCAACGAGAGCTTACGGCTAATGTACAGCACCGGGCGCTCCTCCCCCTCCACCACCTGTGAGAGTACATCCCCCTGCCCTCTGTCTGAAGCGTCCGTCTGCAAGACAAAAGGCAGAGAGAAATCAGGTGAATGTAAAAGCGGCCCCCGTAAAGTGCGGCTTTCACTTGCATAAACGCCTGTTGACACTGCTCCATCCACTGGACCGGGTCTGGAGCTCCCTTTTTAGTGAGATCAATCAATGGGCTGGTGACGTCCAAATAATTAGGCACGAATCTCCTATAATAGCCAGCCAGCCAGCCCCAGGAACTGTCTCACCCCCTTTTTGGTCTTCGGCCTCGGGCAGGTCGCAATCGCCACAGTCTTGTCAATTTGGGGATGCACCTGCCCATGGCCCAAGTGGAACCCCAGATACCGTACCTCCACCCGCCCAATCGCGCACTTCTTGGGGTTTGCTGTGATTCCGACCCGTCACAGCGATCTCAGAACTGCCCTTAGATGTTGCATGTGCTGCTGCTAATCATTGCTGTAAATGATGATGTCATCCATGTATGCAGCGGCGTAAGCCGAATGCGGCCTGAGGATTCGGTCCATGAGATGCTGAAACGTAGCCGGGGCTCCAAACAAACCGAACGGAAGCGTCACAAATTGGTGTAATCCGAACACTGTGGAGAAAGCCGGTTTTTTCACGGGAAATTGGTGTCAAGGGGATCTGCCAATAACTTGGTCAAATCCAGTGTTGAATAAAATCGAGCAGTGCCCAACCAATGAAGCAACTCATCAACGCGAGGCATTGGGTATGCGTCAAATTTAGACACCGCGTTGACTTTTTTATAATCCACACAGAATCGTATAGCGCCGTCGCTCTTAGGAACTAGAACAACTGGGCTGGACCAATCACTGTGGGATTCCTCTATAACCCCCATATCGAGCATAGCATCCAATTCTTCCCGGACAATTTTCTTTTTGTGCTCGGGCAATCGGTAGGGACGGCTACGTACCACCACCCCCGGCTCGGTCTCGATGTGGTGCTGTATGAGGTTCGTACGACCCGATAGAGGGTAAAACACGTCTGCAAACTCCTTCTGCAACTTGGCAACCTCTGCGAGTTGATACGGTGAGAGGTGGTCTCCGCAAGTGACTGGGGTGAAATGATTGTGTTTTGTATTCACCTCTGGCCTGAGCTCCGCCCTCTCCGGGACTACCGTAGCCAACGTCACAGGGACCGCCTCGCTCCACAATTTCAGGAGGTTGAGGTGGTATATTTGACGTGCTCTATCGGTTCGCTTTACCTCATAATCGAGATCCCCCACTCGTTGTGTGACCTCAAAGGGTCCTTGCCACTTGGCGAGTCATTTGGAGCTCGATGTGGGAAGTAATACGAGTACCTTATCTCCCGGTGCAAATTCCCGCAGCCGAGTTCCCCTGTCGTACAGTCGGCACTGTCATTCTTGAGCTTGGAGCAAATTCTCCTGTGTTAGTTGCCCCAAGGTGTGGAGTTTTGCTCTATGATCAAGAACATATTGAATTTCATTCTTACTGTTTGAAGGACCCTCCTCAAGCATGCCGCGCGGGCGCCGCCTGTATAGTAGCTTGAATGGGGAAAACCCCGTGGAGGCTTGCGGGACCTCTCGTACTGCGAATAACAGGGGATCGAGCCATTTGTCCCAATTTCTAGCATCCTCGTGTACGAACTTACGAATCATATTTTTAAGGGTTTTATTAAATCGCACCACCAGGCCATCTGTTTGTGGATGATAGATGCTGGTGCGGATTGATTTAATGCCCAATAATTCGTAAAGCTCGCGTAGTGTTCGTGACATAAAAGTTGTGCCTTGATCGGTGAGGATTTCTTTCGGAATCCCCACCTGGGAGATTATTTTGAAGAGTGCCTCCACAACACTGCATGCTGAGATGTTGCACAGAGGCACTGCTTCTGGATATCGCATTGCATAGTCCACTAGGACCAATACAAAGCGATGTCCGCGTGCAGACCGCCCTAATGGCCCGACAAGGTCCATTCCAATTCTTTCAAAGGGGACCTCGATCAACGGAAGGGGGCGCAATGGCACTTTCGGGGTGGCCGGTGGATTCACCAGCTGACATTCGCAGCATGCCGCACACCACCTGTGGACATCGCCGCCAATGCCCGGCCAATAAAAACGGGATATTAGACGGTTCAGTGTTTTCCTTTCCCCTAGATGACCCGCCATGGGATTATAATGAGCCACCTGGAACACTATTTCCTGACGGCTCCATGGTATTAAGAGCTGGGTTGTATCTTCCTTTGTTTGAGCATCCTGCATCACTCTATACAACCGCTCGTTTATAATTGCGAAGTAAGGATATGAAAGGGCGACACCCGGCTGGAGTTGTTGACCATCGATCACTCTCACTTGGTAAAAGGCGTGCTTGAGGGTTTCGTCTCGTGGCTGCTCCAAAGTGAAATCCCCTTTGGGGAATTCCCGGAGGACGGGAGGGGCTGCAGCCTCTCCCCCCCTCACGTCATCCTGACGTGGAGCAGACGAAGACGGCCCTGGCTCCGCCTCCTCTGCCAGAGCATCACACATCTCAAATCTCATGGCTTTAGTGCAGGACCCATCCATGCATATTCCCTTTAATACATTTCTAAACTCAGGCCAATTAGTCCCCAAAATCAGTGGATGGGTGAGGCGGGAACTAACCGCGGCCTCCACTCTATGTTTTGTTCCTCGAAATTTAATAACAAGGGTCACCATCGGGTAGTTGTGAATATTTCCATGCAAACACTTCACCCTCACTGTTTTAGCTGTGCCCAAAGCCTTGCACTGAACCAAGTGTTGGTGGATAGTGGTTTGATTACAACCCGTGTCCACCAAGGCTTGGTGAGAACCCCCCTTGATACTTACCAGTATCCGGTATGCTCCAGCCCGATCGGGAGCAGTCTGTGGAGTGTCAGGGATCCGGACCACCGTTCCCAGCTCCATCACAGGGCACTGATCCCGGAAGTGTCCCGGACCCCCGCAACTCCAGCAGGCCGGCCCAGGCGTCACGCCCACACCTGTGTCGGCAGGCACTTCCACCTGTGGGGGAGAGCGGCGGGGCACTGTTGCTGCTGTGGACAACGGGAAACCCCACGCATGTGGAACTGGCTTTGGTGGCAGGACTCCTCACCTCCGCGGGGCAGGAACGGGCTCTGGGGAGAGAGAGCAGAGTGAGAGAGAGAAGGGGAGGGGGAAGAGATCGGGGAAAACATGGGGTGGGGGGGAAGAGAGTGGGAGGGCTCTTCCGCCCTCTGGTACACCGCCAAATGGTCCTCCGCCAGACGAACGGCTTCCTCCAGCGACGCCGGGCGGTGGCACTGGACCCACTCCACCGTTCCTCTTGGCAGTCGATGGATCAGCTGCTCCAGTACCACCTGGTCGACAACTCCCGCGACGTCACAATTCCCCGTCAGCAGCCATTTCCGGCATGTGTCTCGGAGCCGTTGGGAAAAAGCAAACGGGCGGTCGGTCTTCCCCAGCTTCAAGGTCCGGAATAGCTGGCAATACTGTTCCGGGCTACGACCCACCCGCTGCAGGATGGACTTTTTCAGGTCATCATAGGCCAGGAGATTAGTCGCCGGCAACTGTTGGGCGGCAAGCTGAGCTTCCCCGGACAGCAAGGGGAGGAGCCTGGCCGCCCACTGATCACGCGGCCAGCCCCAGATTTCCGCGGTTCTCTCGAATAAGTTGAGGAAAGCCTCGGCATCGTCGTTGGCTCCCATCTTCAGGAGTGTGGGGGGAGGCAGTTGGCTGCGGTGGTCCGGGGTCATGGCTCCCTCTTTCTCCTGGCCGAGGAGGCTCCGGATCGTGAGCCGGTCCTCTGCTAGAGCCCGTAGGATTTCAAAGAAGCACCGTTCCTGGTCTTGACGTAGATCAAGCAGTGATTGCTGGTTGGATTGATGCATACTGGCGAGGGGACTGGAGGATCTCGGCCACCTGGGAGGACTCCATGGGGCGTACTTCAGTTTTAATTCCCGGGTTTCAGCACCAGTGTAACACAGCCTCACAGGCAGAAGGGAAGGAGAACACAGGGAAGCGAGGTTTCCAGATTCAGGTATGCGTTTTAATTGGCCACCTCAGTGCTTTACAATTTCACAAACTCATCAGTCTCACAGGCATATAGTTACTTAAACACTTCAGCTTCACAAAAACAATAGATTAAACACAACAGCTTCTGTAGCACCATGGCCTTCCTTGTGCCAGTCTCTCCCCGGCTGCTGGTGGCGTGGCTGTTTATATGCCGCTCTCCCCATGCTCACTGGAATTAGAGACAGGTGTTAAACATAATCTAGCTCAGGTGCAAGCACCCTTACCACTTTCTCTCTCTCCGGACGGATGCTTGACCACGCCCCCGCTGCCACAATAATTTAACCAAATGCTACAATTTACTAATAATAATATCTCAATATGTAAAATAACCATAATGTTAATTAAGACTTACAACTGTAATACAATAATACATATACAGAATAACCACTTTTAGTGTTTGAATCAATCATATCTCTCACTAAACACTGTGTGAAATGTTTATTTTTGCCTTAGTTTATTCAGTTAGCAGGTAGGAGTTGATAACGGTTTGCTTAATAATCTCATTCCATATCTGGATAATTGCTGCAATATCATAGAGCAGGGGTCGGCAACCTTTTTGACATGGAGTGCCAATTTTTATTTTCCTGGTCAATGGCTGTGCCAGCCCAACTCAAAAAATTAGTTAACACAGTTAATGTCACAAATTTGATTATTTGATTACTGATCACGAAATTGTGTGGAATCTTAATATTTCTTATATTATGTCATTCATTTTTTTAAATCACACAGAGGGGTAATTACTAGCACGTAAGCAACAGTGAGAGAGGAGCAGGCTATTTTATTTATATGAAGTTTTTCTGTATTCATATCTACTTCTTGATGTTATCCTTCCTCATAATCACACAGCATGTTTTCATCAGCTGACTGGGAGGCTAAACGCTATTAAAGTGTGACGAGACTCGCGCTGTGCGTGCAAGCCATTCGTGCATCACAAGCCGATCAACTATTTATCCCTTTTCGGTGAATCACACCTGCAAAATCCTAAAACTTTATTTCCAGGTTTAATTTATATAGATTTCTGAACCCCACAATGTGGGTTTATGTTTTCTCGTTTAATGTAATTTTGAGTGTGACCATGGTTTAAGGAAGGGTGTACCTGTATGAGCAATCTCAAGGATTAATAGTGGTGTTTTCCTTATTACATCACATGTTGTTCTGAAAGCAAAAAAGAAAAAAATGAAACACGGAATGTAGGCTGTCATCTGCGCAGCCTGACCGAAGCAAAGCGGGCGCGTTTACTTGAGCGATTAACCAAAAGTGAAGCACTGCCGGCTCGTGATGCGCGAATGGCTTGCGCACGCTGCACGAGTCTGTTGGGTATACTGCAGTCTCCTCACATTTTAACTTTTTGTTTAGCCTACCATTCAGCTCATGAAAACACGCTGCGTGATCATGAGGAAGGATTACATCAAGATGTAGATTGGAATGCAGGTGTGGAATTTATATAAATAGTCTACTCTCTCTCATCGATGCTGGGTGCCAGTGATTACCCCTCCGCGTGCCAGTGCTGGCACGCATGCCATAGGTTGCCAATCCCCGTCACTCATAGAGCATAAATTTTCTCCTCTATTATATTGCATTATATTAGTTTTGTACAGTATGTTAACCTAATAGCCAAAATACTTGGACATACGTGAATGAGAATAAACCTGAAAAAGGAATTTATTTCAGTCACAATGCACATTATGTAGTTTAGAGATGATTTAGAGACTTTATAATGTTACAAATGACTATTTCTATTTAAAGAAATGTTGCATTCTTTTTTAAATTTTTTATTTGGAATGCCCAATTCCCAATGTGCTTTTTAAGTCCTCGTGGTCGCGTAGTGATTCGCCTCAGTCCGGAGGACGAATCCCAGTTGCCTCTGCATCTGAGACCGTCAACCCGTGCATCTTATCACGTGGCTTGTTGAGCGCATTGCCATGGAGACATAGTGCATGTGGAGGCTTCACGCCACCCACCACGGCAACCACGCTCAACTCACCATGCGCCCCACCGAGAACGGACCACATTATAGTGACCACGAGGAGGTTATCCATGTGACTCTACCCTCCCTAGCAACCGGGCCAATTTGGTTGCTTAGGAGACCTGGCTGGAGTCACTCAGCACGCCCTGGGATTCGTACTAGCGAACTCCAGGGGTGGTAGCCAGCGGATTTTACCACTGAGCTACCCAGGGCCCCTAAATGTTGCATTCTTAAAATTTTCTGTTTGTCCAAGAATCCGTATACAGCAATGCAGATCTTTGGCATTTAGAAGCTACTAGTTTAGGACCTGTGAGGAGTCTGTTTCTCAAACTAGAAACTGTGATTTACTTGTCTTTTTTTTGTGTGTGTGTATCTGGCCGTCCACTTCCCTCTCTATCCTGGTTAGAGATTCCTTTTTCAAAACAGTAATGCATGGAATAGCCTACATCTCTCTAAAACAACAGACTTTAAGAGAAAATAGAATTTCAGGAGAAATGTGTTTCTTTTTGCCTATTTAAAAATAAAAAATGTGACTTGCAAGTGTAAATCAACTTGTAAGAACTCAGTACCTCAGCAAATGGGGAAAAACCCCTCTGTATTGTGATTTCCGCATGGTAGCGCAACCATTATCAATTGTTCTAATAATAAGAACATTTTCTTGAGTACAAAATTAGCACTTAAAAATGCTTTTGTAAGGAATAGGTGACACAGTATATGTTTGCCATCACAGTTAATGAAAAAATGGAATAAATGCCACTAACCGTCATAATAATTAGCAATTAACGATTTTGGCAGTATTTTTGATCAATTTTATGCATCCTTGGTGAAAGGAAGCATCAATTTCTTTCAAGAACAAAAATGTCTTTGTGTTCTAAAAATGGAAGCATATATACTATATATAATATAATTTTCATAAAGTAACTTGTTACATAATTGCTTGAGCAGCTTTTTGGCTTATTTACTTATTAACTTATTTACTCTTACTTGAGTCATAATATTTCTCAGTACTTCTACTTGTGAATTATTTCTTCAGTAACAGTACTTTTATTTAAGAAAAAGAAATTAGTACTCTTTCCACCACTGCCCTGTTCTGCAGTAGTGCTTTGAACTACCACGCAAACCATGCAATTGCGTGGGGCCCCGCACATTGGGGGGCCCCCCGCCCTGGTAGGAAAGCTCAGCAAAAACCGCTTGAGGGGTGACATGTTTTTTTGTGTACACGCATGAATATGCTATCAGCACTCTCAGAGCGGTTCACATTAGAGGTTGGGTCAGTTTTTCAAGTAGGATTTATATTTTGGGTTTGTAATTTATAAAAAATATATACAGGACTTCCAAACTTGTTTCACCCACATGCTCTCACTTACAGATACACACGAATGGATGAGTAAAGCCTGGTTTATACTTTGGAAGAAGCCAAAATTGTTTCTCCTGGACGAACTAAAGCACACTAGGTGAAAGAAGCCGCCGTTTATACCATGACCAACATTGTTTTAAAATTAGTTAATTTAGCCAATAATGCAGGTTTTTCTCTCTGTGGACCGCCACTTTTAGCACTGTGCCGCTTCTTTGTGTTGGGCCTCATGTATTCAGATAGAAGACAAAGGCAGGCCTAACACAGTCGTAAAACCTAACTCAGGCCCACATACCAAGTCATAAATCTTACTGATAAAAACCGTGCCAAAATCAAACAAAGGGAGTCCAAAACAGACTACAAATCCCACGAAGCCTTGCTCACTAAAGGATCTAAATCTCAACTCCTATTGGATGAGGCACACAACAGAATGCCCCTCAACCATGATGTCATCAGGAGTAGAAATACCTCTGAAATGCTTCTGGGGATGCTTCCATCTTCAGTCAAGTCGACATCGCTGATTTCTCCGCCAGCCCGCCGAGAATCAGCAGCCTTACCGCTCGCCGACAGAGCGAGGAAACGGCCTCCCATTATCACCTGAGCCTCAAGGAACCGAGTTGGAGTTAAAGGACGGATAAACACACATTCTACCTGTGTCCTCATGCGATTCAAGTAAGAGGTTTACGTCTGGGCAGAGACAGAATATTATAGTGTGTTATTCTTGTGTATCAAGGTTATTGCTTGTACAGTTTACGGACCACTGAGTCCGCTCATTGCGGCTAATACTCAAGGAATTAATTATCACGAATGAAATTTACTGTATTGTAGTCCAACCACATTGGACTGTTGTGCATTTCTGCCATCGTGGGTGAGACCGGCAAACTGAGTTTACGAGCCGTCCACCGCGTCTCTGAGTGATAAACTAACAGCTGCTTTCTCTCCCACGATCGCGAAATCGGCTTTAGGGCTGTCACTTTATTATCTCTCTCTCTCGTACTAACCACACACATGAGCGACCCCTCACAAACATTCTCGCACACATTTTTGGCTAGTAGATAGCTTCGTGATAAAGCTCAGCTTTGTCCCTAAGCTATCGTACAAGCGAATACACGCGGTAAACTGGTAGACGCCATTGACTGGTTTCTCTCCACCCACATTCGTGGCCATATTCTCTGGCCGGAAGTCTCGCATGACATACTCTCCACGAGAGTCACGTCCACCATTTTGTGCGCGTCCCTCTTTACACACACACACACACACACACACACACACACACACACACCCTCATGTGTTATAGGATTATTTTGGTTTCCATATCTAATCATATCACTGTTTAGTTTGTAGTTGTAAGTCGGAAGTTCATTGACCGCATTGTATTAATTATTAATTGATATTATTGCATAAATAAACTTTGTTATATTTCAAAGAGAAGTGTTTTGGTTTGTTTTGCATACACCTGTGTCACATGCTGACGGGATGTCAGTGCTCGGATTCAAACCTTCATTCATTGTTTTTTCCGAAAATCGATATTCTTCAGATGTCGATTTTCCTAAGAAAACAATCTAATATTGAGACTGTTATACTATCTGGTTTTTAGTCCTGATTCCAGGGTGGTGCCCCGTCAATATTAATCCTTATTAATATTCTGTTGATTTTTGATAATTGATAATTATCTTTGATGATTGTTGAATTTGAAGGATCAATAAGCTAGTGTTGATTTTAATTAATGTTTCATCGATGTTAATGATTGGTGATTATATTTGATAATTGTTGATTTAAAGGATTTAAAAAAACTAACATTGATTCTCATCAATGTTCTATTGATTTTAATAATTAATAATTGTCTTTGATAATGATTAATTATTGCTAATAACCAAACCCGTTCCTAAACGTAGTGCACTACATAACTGGAGCCCCATATGAGGTTTTAATGAGTTAGATTTAATTAATTAATTTAAATATTAATTAACTAAAGAAATAATTATTAATTATTTCTGATAGTAACACTGATCTAAACAGCCAGTAAAGCCCTACATTTGCTTTATTAAACTTTTCACAGCCCCTTTCACTTTTAAAAATTCAAATCTCTCTCCACTCATTTGTCGTGGCTGTGCTGTCTTTGTAGAGTTTGTGTTGCAAATCATGTAAAAAAGTATACTTCTACACAATCTCTGAGAGATGGGCTTCAAAGTTATCCTAGGTGCATATCGCAGCCCCCTTCGGCATATTGCGTCACCGTTTTGCAGCCTGTTCAGCCCTGTTTCGCGGTTGGCCCACTGGTAAAAGTCCCGGTTCTCCCCATGGCCAGTCCGCCCCTGTTGAGACACCTGTGTTCTGTTTCATTTGTTGCGCTGCATCTATATTGTTTTTAGCGCATGTGTCACAAAGATTTACCTTTCTGAACAAGCTCAGGTTGCAAAGAGGTGACTGTAACAATGTTTAACATTATTCCAGATTGTTCTGCACCAAGCAAATTTTCAGCACTTGATAAACGGCAATGATTTTTCCTTCTGCTCTAGTGTGCTGAGGTGCCGCCGTGCCTTGTATGCTTACTGTTACATTGCAATACTGTAACAAATGTTGCCTACGATTACATAAACATAAAATAGTGCCTTTTATATATATATATATATATATATATATATATATATATATATATATATATATACAGGTGCATCTCAATAAATTAGAATGTGAAATATTGTGAAACTCGTGTATTAAATAAATTCAATGCACACAGACTGAAGTAGTTTAAGTCTTTGGTTCTTTTAATTGTGATGATTTTGGCTCACATTTAACAAAAACCCACCAATTCACTATCTCAAAAAATTAGAATATGGTGACATGCCAATCAGCTAATCAACTCAAAACACCTGCAAAGGTTTCCTGAGCCTTCAAAATGGTCTCTCAGTTTGGTTCACTAGGCTACACAACCATGGGGAAGACTGCTGATCTGACAGTTGTCCAGAAGACAATCATTGACACCCTTCACAAGGAGGGTAAGCCACAAACATTCATTGCCAAAGAAGCTGGCTGTTCACAGAGTGCTGTATCCAAGCATGTTAACAGAAAGTTGAGTGGAAGGAAAAAGTGTGGAAGAAAAAGATGCACAACCAACCAAGAGAACCGCAGCCTTATGATTGTCAAGCAAAATCGATTCAAGAATTTGGGTGAATTTCACAAGGAATGGACTGAGGCTGGGGTCAAGGCATCAAGAGCCACCACACACAGACATGTCAAGGAATTTGGCTACAGTTATCGTATTCCACTTGTTAAGCCACTCCTGAACCACAGACAACGTCAGAGGCGTCTTACCTGGGCTAAGGAGAAGAAGAACTGGACTGTTGCCCAGTGTTCCAAAGTCCTCTTTTCAGATGAGAGCAAGTTTTGTATTTCATTGGGAAACCAAGGTCCTAGAGTCTAGAGGAAGGATGGAGAAGCTCATAGCCCAAGTTGCTTGAAGTCCAGTATTAGGTTTCCACAGTCTGTGATGATTTGGGGTGCAATGTCATCTGCTGGTGTTGGTCCATTGTGTTTTTTGAAAACCAAAGTCACTGCACCCGTTTACCAAGAAAGTTTGGAGCACTTCATGCTTCCTTCTGCTGACCAGCTTTTTAAAGATGCTGATTTCATTTTCCAGCAGGATTTGGCACCTGCCCACAATGCCAAAAGCACCAAAAGTTGGTTAAATGACCATGGTGTTGGTGTGCTTGACTGGCCAGCAAACTCACCAGACCTGAACCCCATAGAGAATCTATGGGGTATTGTCAAGAGGAAAATGAGAAACGAGAGACCAAAAAATGGCCACTGTCAAAAGAAACCTGGGCTTCCATACCAGCAGTGCCACAAACTGATCACCTCCATGCCACGCCGAATTGAGGCAGTAATTAAAGCAAAAGGAGCCCCTGCCAAGTATTGAGTACATATACAGTAAATGAACATACTTTCCAGAAGGCCAACAATTCACTAAAAATGTTTTTTTTATTGGTCTTATGATGTATTCTAATTTTTTGAGAGAGTGAATTGGTGGGTTTTTGTTAAATGTGAGCCAAAATCATCACAATTAAAAGAACCAAAGACTTAAACTACTTCAGTCTGTGTGCATTGAATTTATTTAATACACGAGTTTCACAATTTGAGTTGAATTACTGAAATAAATGAACTTTTCCACGACATTCTTATTTATTGAGATGCACCTGTATATTAATCACTGTATTGTGGAAAACATGCATTAATTATCTTTAGCTAGATTTTTATGCTTCAGTAAACATTTTGAATGTACTTGGCAACAACGGCTGATAGGATGAATTTAAAATTATGATTTAAAATCAGTTTTATGTTATTTTTTAAGAACAAATTTCAAAATTGGGCCCCGGGTTGGTCGGTTGCTTGGGGCCTCAGAAATCATAAACCCACCCCTGCTGTTCTGTACTCCATAGCAAGTATTCGAAAAAGGGACGCAAGAGACATGTACAGCTAAGAAAATATTTACAGTAAGAATGCATACACATCATGTTTACTGAACCTTAACTCTCCCAGCCTACAGTGAGTGCCCTTAAGTGGTAGGTCTGATATATTGCTTTAAACAAATAGGGCCAGCTGAGGCTAGGTAGGTCTTAAAAATGGCACTTGTGTAAACATTTTAGGTCTGAAGATGTTTAACGTCTCAAGGGTCTTTACCAACATCATGCTGGGATGACTAAGTGAAACCAGAGTGCTTCTCTGTGCTGTCATGGCATGGTGTTTAGCTGTACATCATATAGTTTGTTAAAGAAAATAAACATTACACTGTTTAATAAAGGAACTTTAAGTACCTGAGGGGATTTCATTAGGTTGCAGGGCTTTACACACACACACTATCAAGTAACAATTAAATCAACTAAATGGTTTTAAAAAGAAAACAGAAAGCAAAACCAGCTCAGCATTCTTCCAATGAAAACAGGCAAACATTTTTGTCAGTTTTGTTTGTATGCAAAATTACGAGTCAACAGTGTTCCCATGCAAGTCATGTCAAAATATATTACATATAAAACAAAACAAAAACAAATAGTATGAGGCATCCTCAGACACACACACTTGAGTAAGAAGCTCATAACTGGGCTCTGTGTGATGACTTTCTGTCAGAGCTCCATGAGGAATTCTTGCTTTTGACTCTTGAGATGACCCCAAACCAGAAACCTCAGCTTTCATTTCTCTGCCCTTGAAATGTGCCTTGTGGCTTTGAAGCGCATCGTGAACTGGACAGTTTTTATGTTGCAGGTATCTGCCTTCATCCAGAGTCCCTTCTCGTGCATTCTTGGCTGTAATTTTTGTGTTTTATTTACAGTATTAATTATCTTGTATACTGTAAAATATATCTAAGCTTCAATTAAGTGCCTTGCAAAGTTCAATAGATTTTCAATAGACAAAAAGTCAAACAAGCTGACTAGCTTTAAATAATACCATCCATGCTATTACTCTGTAGAAAAGATGCCACCATCTTAGAGCCAAGTTTTAAAGCCTTTCACTATTCACATTTCTTTGTTCCTTCAACAACAACACAGAGAGGCCCTGAGGTTTAAAGATAGATTTTACTGTCAAAATGTGTTTTTGTCTACATTTTTGCAACAATGAACTGCCTATGAGGCTGACAGCCTTTATTCCATATAATGTTGAGAAGCAGGATAAATCAGAAGGTATGAGCCACCATGGAATGTGCTAATAACAACCAGATCAAAATCATGTTTATCACTGGCAGCCAGTAAGGGAGGAGATCCCTCATCTGAGCAGAAATTATTCTACTGTCTGTACAGCTAAATGCCAAGAGCTGTTAGCCAGCATGGAGCAATGTGTACTCGTCCAACGCTTAGATAAAGTCGCCTAGTGAGAGTAAAAACAAAATAAATCAAACACTACAAATCTGCCAATACAATCTTTCCTGTAATTCCTACATTTCGAAATATCAAAATATTTGTTTGATGAAAAACAAATATATTTCTCCCTTTATCTGTCTCTGTTATTTTTCTCATAAGAGACAAAGAAAAGGTTTCATTGCCTGAGTTGAACTTGTAATTAGTTCCACCAATTGTTTCCCAAGTGAGTTCTCACAGACAAGAGGCAAGCCAGTGTAATCCAGGATGGCTCAAACCAAAGATGCCTAATTCCTCTGAGCCCCTGTTTCCCACTGACGACAGAGATGAGACAGTGTCATTATTGTTCTTTCTCTCTCTCTTCTTTCCTCCCTCTCTCGATTTCTCCAACTCCCATTTTTTTTTTTTTTTTGCAGTTGGAGGGTGAACAATAGGTCATTCATGCTACCCTGTGCCACCCTCCCCAATGACGTGAAAGTGCAGAGAAGCCCCTGGAGTCCTGATAACAAAGTTTAAAGTACAGATGTACTAAAAATATGAACAAATGTCAAACCTAGTGGTTTCTCTTCCTCCATTGCTTGATCACCATCTACATTAAATGCTAGTAAAACCATGTGAAAGAGTACAACAGTTCATTCCAAATCTCTAATCTGATTGGACAAGTATCGTTTCAAGAGTGCTGACATTTAGTATAACAGCACAGAGTGGCTTCACTGTTTGTGTCACTTAATTTCTCTGTGTTCGTGACGTTCAAGCTACCAGTTAAAACAGCCTCATAGTCTCACAGAAACACACTACTATACCTACATTTTTGCAAAATGAATTTTACGTGGCTCATTGTATGTGTTCTTGCAGTTTTCTGGTGTAATGAAAACATGAGGCACAAAAACAACAATTAATTTTATTCCCTTTCTTACAAATCACGAATAAAAGGGCAGATTATCGGTTAATTATCATTAACCCTTTGCTGGTAACACTTTATTTTACAGTGTCCCTGTTACAGTGTAATTACCTATGTCAGTGCAGAGTATTACATCATTTAATAACATGAAACAACATGTAATTAATATGTAATTAAGTTATGGAACAGCATGTATTTACACATTTTAAATACATTTTTATTATTACGTTATATACAATTATTACATGTGTATAACAGGCCAGTCTTGTTACATACCTATTTGTGTAATAGGAAGATCTTGTTACATATGCGGAACAGGCAAATCTTATTACAAAACATTGGTGTTTGGGCAGGCTTTGCATGGTCAAATACTATCACAACTGTAAAAAAAAAAAAGAAAGAAAAAAAAAATTCTACATGCGATTTCCGCATAAATTAAGTAGCATGGGTCTATTGTGTGTATGGGCATAAGTGAGGTTATCAAAATTGGTTTTACTGTTCAACTGTTGCATTTTGTTCCAAGTAGAAATTATATCTGAAGAAAAAAAATAAATAAATACACAATTACTGATTTTAAGTATATAGTCCTGCAATGAAGCTCTACCAGCCTGTCAGTCTAGAGACAGAGAATCAGAAACTATAACATGTTAGCATACTATTACAGAGCAGCATGCATGTAATGGCTTCATACTTACAGTACTCTTAAAAAAATTTTTTTTTTTTGCCCCATAAAGTTTGCCAAGTTGCATTTAAGTGTATGTTTTTCTGTCTCCTCTGGCAGTGTCTAAATACATTGCACAGGTAAGGAAATAAGCCTTGAAATATCAATTAAAGAATTAAAAAGAATTATACACCAAGTTATGTGATCAAGACTGTACTTAAGTGTATTTCACGTGTAATTACATACCTTAACAAGCTGTGCTTAAGTTTAACTCACTAGTACACAGCTGAATACATGTAATAGCTTCATAATTACATTAGAATTACACAATACTACACAGTATTAATCACTGTAAGATAAAGAGTATCAAGACTGTACTAGTGTATTTCGTGTATATCTACATACCTTAACAGGCTGTGCTTAAGTTTAAATGAACTCACTATTATACAGCTCAGTAGATGCTAATACAAGATTTAAGTGTATGATTAAAATTACAATTACACAAAAAATGTCAAATAAATTTCAGTAGACAAGTAGACAAATACATTTTATCCTGCAAACCACACCTCTGTTTGATTTCACTAACACTTTCTTTTTGCAGCCATTTAATAAGCTTAATATTGTCTTTTTTGTTTTGAGGACTTCCGTCTAATATTGTCTATTGTCTTATTATAATGTCATCTTTAGATTTTCGCTGATGAGATTCTTCCGGTAATTCACAACTTTATTTTGTCACTGACACCTCACTGAACCGCTCTATAAGGTGACCATTGTAATGACATCGCATTGAATCCTGGACATCGCATGTGAAAAAACAGTACGTGATGGAAGAAGTGCTGCTTGATTTTTGCTGATAGATAAACTTGCCAAGACTGTTGAAATGTGGACTGAAAAAATTAAGGTTTGTTAAATGCTGTGATCTGACTGCGTAAACAGATTGTATTATAGTTTGTGTACTGTAATGGTAGAATCCTGCTAGTCTTTTAAATACCATCAGCAGGAGAAAAAAATCTGAATTCTGTGTTTGAAATTCAGACAAATATGGACAAACTGAGTAAAAACGATTAAACGTTTAGTAGCACTGTAGTCCTAAATCTAATTTAAGTCAACAAGTGAATCAATTGTCACATGGTACAGTAAAATTCTAGCTTATATATCAAAAAGTTATACATTATATCCAAATGTTTTATTAAAACATCTATTTCAATACAATATTGTCTACAAAGGAAGATGTTGTTTAGTTAGAAGCCCCAATATAACATTAGGTGTTTACTAAAACCATGGTTTTACCAATATTTAATAGTTAATTAGTGGCAATAATTAATGTTATCCTAAAAGTATTGTTTGGTGAAAATGACAAACAGGTCCATTTCATATTGAAAAAAATAAAAAAATAAAAATAAAACAAAGTTTAAAAAAAAAAAAATGAAACAAACAAACAAACAAACAAACAAACAAAAAATAATAAAAAAATAATAATAATAAAAAAAGAGAGAAAAAAACAATAAAAAACAAAACAAAAAAACAACAACAATTGCTGTCTATTATGCTGTTTATTATCCAGTAAACATATGTAATGTGTCTAGATGTTTTATGTTTTGGTTTATTTGTTCTTGGTACCTCAAATGTATTTTGTTGTATTTTGTCTTGATTATAAGAATTTATTTATTTATTTTTAGATAAAACCAGCTCCCTAGAGCTGCAGCACAAAAATTAATGGCTACAGAAAAAAATAAAAATAAAAAATGAAAGAAAATTAAATGTTTATTTATATTTCAGAAGGCCATGGCTGGTAAACCCATAGCTTTCAATGAGAAACCTTTGCTGTCAATGTGATGTTATAATAAAGGTTTTATTTTCTTAAATCATTTGTGCATGTCTTGTTCATTAATGTCCATGTCATGCCAGGCAGGTGGATGTGTAAGTACACTTAAATCTTGTATTAGCATCTAATGAGATGTATATTATTGAGTTTATTTAAACTTAAGCACAGCCTGTTAAGGTATGTAGATACACATGAAGTACACTTAAGTACAGTCTAGATACACTTTATCTAACAATGATTAATACTGTGTAATATTGTGTAATTCTTATGTAATTATGAAGCTATTACATGTATGCAGCTGTGTACTAGTGAGTTAATTTAAACTTAAATGTGCACTCAGTAATATCTTCCTCAATAAAAATGTTGTACTCCTAAATCAATTAATTGTAATTTTGAAACTTTTCAATGCTTTTACATGTAACAACATTTGTCTGTTTAACATATGTAACAAGATCTTCCTATTATATAAAAATTTATGTAACAAGACTGGCCTGTTACACACATGTAATAATTCTTGTCTATTACACATACATAATTACAATGTGTAAGTACATGCTGTTCCATAATTATTTACATATTAAGTACATGTTGTTTCATGTTATTACGTTATTAAGTACGCTGTACTTACTTGAGTAACTACACTGTAACAGGGACACTGTAAAATAAAGTGTTACCACAAAGGGTACTGTAGCTCAACTTATAAAGTGTTGTGATGCAAATTACTGGAGTCCTGAAGTTCACACGAGTCGTCAATTAAGACAAAAATGTTCACACATTTTTTTTTTTTGACACTATAAACTTGGTAGAGCGTTACACTTAAAAACCTCATTTGGCACTGTTATGCTATGTATAAGGAACCGCGTAATATAATTGAGCAAATATATGTCGGCAAAGTCATGTAATTTTCATGTAGAGATTTTCACGTAGAAATCATGATCATTTAAAATTTAAGGTACTCAATATTAACTTTTTGTTCATAGAAATGTTTTATAATAGCAATTTACACTCACAACCATAATGTCCTACTAAATATCAGCTCAACTGTGATTTGGCCATAGTCACGAGGCAAGTAGTTCCAAATAAAGCCAAAGCAAGGTCAACCATAGGCCTTATTCACAGTAGCAGCATCTTTGATTTTTGACAGGAATGAAAATGAGGCTGTGAGGGATAGACTTACCATCTCTTCAAATACATGCATTGTATAAAGCTATCAAAAAGCTCCTAGATCACATCTAATTTTCCACAGCTCATGTTGTCTGGAGTTGCTTGTCTACTGAGATTTCTTGGAAAGATATTTTTTCAATGATTTGTCAGTGTAACGATCCAAAAACACTGTAAAAACTGAACAACCCATTGAAGAGACTGTACATCTATCCCTCATAGTCTCGTTGTCTATGAAATCAAAAATCAAAGATGCCGCTACTGTGAATAAAGTCTATAGTATGTGATATTGCATGCTGATATTCACTCTTGCTTGTGTGACAATGCTTAATTCTACTTTCAAATGAAGAAAATTATGTGATCTCCAATCACAGAAGCTCCACCAATTCAGCTTTTTGGTTTCTTGTATTAGCTTCAAAGGTCACTGTTTTCTGGCATGAACATAATGACTGAATGAATCAGATCAACAGGAAGGCATACTCATGAAAACACATAAATAGGCTATGAAAAAAAAGAAAAAAAAAGGACATTCCACATTGAGGATAAGATCCAAAGAAGGCTAAACCTTTACAGACTTCACTGCAATTTTTAATAATGATTTCAAGTTCCTGAAAAGGGCCTTGAGATTCAGTCACTGCAGTAATATATAAAGCATGCTTGGTCTGGAGGGTATATAAGGAGCCCTGAAACCGTCCTGTGCCTGGAGAACTGAGGGTAATTGGTGCTTTTTATAAGAAGATGTGATCCTCCATAAATTACTGAAGTGCAATATTTGCCTTGTTCATGTGTGGAAATGCAGCAAATCTTGCTTTGTCTGGTGTGACTACTCTCTCTCTCTCTCTCTCTCTCTCTCTCTCTCTCTCTCTCTCTCTATATATATATACAGTTTATATATTGTTAGGTCTGTATATTTATTGTTTACATGCACAGTTTGTACTATTTTCAAGTATATACTGATATGTCAAACAAACACTAAAATAATAAGAAGTTTTAGTCTAAGAAGTCTCTTTAAGAGAATCGGCAGTTGCTCGTTTTGTTTTTGTTGAGTGAATATTAAGTGGAGTGGCACGGTTTCTTTAAAAATTTTATTTTTTGTTGTTTTTGATCAACAACTGACTGTAAAGAACAGAAAGGATATTGAAATATATATTATCAATGACAAATGGATTTTGTGGATCTCATCTTTGAACACACATTTCAGGGTCAAACCATACTCACGCAAAAAAGCATCTCGGTGCTTAACTTCACATATTTAAAGATTGATCTTAGGATTTAAAGAATGGATATCAAGATCATACAAATGAAGATCACGATTAATTAGAAAATCAATATTTTTACCCAGCCCAAATTTGTTATTTTTATTTAAAGTCATACATTTTGTTTTAAAAGTTCAAAATAGCAAAACATTTTCGAGTACCCCTGGAGCTTTCTTACATACCCCCTGCTGTAAGTGTAATGTGGAAATCACTGTGCTAGACGACTCTACTGCATCAAAGTCCCAAAGTTAATTTTGACAATTTTACTTATGATTATTGTTACATTTACAACGTATTCTCTCTCTCGCATCTCTGTTTTTGTCATGGCCTGTGTTTTCTTATCCCATAAATGGTTAATTACTCCTCGCTGTAGCAGAAAAGCTCTGAGGTTGAGTTGATTTGTAGAGTGGAATAGTAAAATGTACTGCTCCAACCAAGCGACACTGGACCACCCGGCTTGGAATAGTACATAATACAATCCAGAGCTCTCTCTCTCTCTCTCTCTCTCTCTCTCTCTCTCTCTCTCTCTCTCTCTCTCATCCTCTCACGCTTATTCATCCTGTGCCTCAGTTTCTCCTCTGATGCCCCAGCTTTGGATGGCACACCCACTGTGCTTGCCGTTTTAGTCAAAGGTCTTCATGTCCACATGCTGTTGTAATAATGATGGCATTGAATATTACAATGATCTCACAGCATTTTGAAGTGGATCCTCCTGCTTGAAAATCCAGCTTAAGATGGTAGCTGTGTTTTCGAACATGGTAGCTGGTTTCTTGCTGGTCCAAGCTGGTCCATGTTGGACTTGAGGTAAACCAGCTATCAGCTGGCTATACAATCTTAAGGAGGTCAGGCTGGTTTTTGGAACATATTAGCTGGCCAACCAACAAATGATGACCAGTTTGGACCAGCCAATGACAAGCTGATGACCAGCTTAGTCTAACTAGAAACCAATTGCCACGTTCAAAAATACAGCTACCAGCCTAAAGGGATAGGTCACCCAAAAATTTAAATTCTGTCATCATGTTGTTTTACACCCATTACTTTTTTTCCTCTGGTGGAACACAAAAAGAGATGTTAGGGTTAATGTTAGCCTAAGTCATTATTCACTTTCATTGTAAGGACAAAAGATGCATTAAAAGTGAAAGGTAAGTCAAACTGTCATGCTAAATGTACAAAAAATCTTAAAACATCAACCCTATTTTCATCTTCACACACACTCTCTCTCTTTTACTTTATTTTTTCTATCTGTGTAGTTCCTTCTTTTCCGCTCTTGCTGTCTCTTCCACCTCAAATAAGTGCCCTATTGTGTGTTGCAGAACAACATGGTTATTCCCAATCATAAGCGGGCCCTCTAATGCATCTGTATCCACTTTCAGTAATCAGCTGCCCAGTAGTATCTGTCATCTAAATGACACCCAAACCCATCGCACATGACTTGCTAAAACTGGGTTGAGTCCACGAAAATGTTCTCTCTCCCGTCTGCTCCTTTGTGGCATGCTCCAGAACCAGCTAAATGGATCATAAGTTTGGCCAGAGCCCCAGGGGGCTTACAGAAAAACGAAAGCCCTCATTGAGGAACTCACTGAGAGACATAGAAGGCCTTCTGGCACCACAGCCACAAGAAACCTTCTGGCATGATGGATGGAGGTCATTGCCAAAGAACTGCAGACAAGAAAATGCCTTATCCATGCCTGATCCAACAATACAGAAACTAGATTGACTTCCACCATTAACTTCAGAATAACTAGGCTTATTTATGTTTGTAATGGTAAGAGTCCCCTAAAAGAAATGCCCTAATACCCAGGAGTTTTACTTTAATTCATGTAGTTATGCATGTGCTATTAAATATAAATATAAATGTGCAATATTACATTTTTTGTTCTCTTATACAGCAATTTATTCACCCTCATGTTGTTTTTCATCCATGGAACACAAAAGAAAATATTAGGCAGTATGTAAGTCTCATTCACCATTCACTTCCATTGCATCTTTTTTCATAATTAAAAAGTGAAAGGTGACTGAGGCTGTCATTCTGCCTAAAATCTCCTTTTGTGTTCCATGGAATACAGTAAGTCATATGGGTTTGAAACAACATAGTCATGAGTAAATGATGACAGAATGTTTTATCATTATTATTATATTCAAAATACACTTTAAGTGGAGTGAGCATATGATTTATAAATTGAATGGTCATATCATGCAGTCATGCTGCAATGTAAAACTTCATTTTGAAATGTAGAGGCAGAAGAGAGACTGTCTGCTTTCAGGCTAAATGGATGAGCCTGAATTAGAACTCTCACTATGAGCTGACACTGAGCAGGGGCATGTCCAGATGGGTGGCCTGGGATGGCCCTGGCCACCCCTAGAATTTGATTGGCCACCCTAGGTGCTACCCTAAATTCTAAGCTATTATTGGTAATTTCCCTAGTCAAAGGTTGGCCTTCAATAAACCCAGCTAGAATGTGGTTGTTTTAAACTGAAACCAGAAGCGGTTTCAAGAAATGACAGTTAAGGGGCAGTCACACTACACTTCATGCTCCATTCACTCCCATTCAAACTCATCCGAACGCGGGAGACTGGAAACACAAGCTCAAGCGAAGACATTTTGTATTCCGCTGTGTACAAGAGTTCAAGTTTGGCGAACTCTGACCTGAGAAGAAGATTGAAACGTCACACGCTGACCTCTAGACTCAATACAAAAAATACATATTTCAAAGCTACGCGTTTTATTGTTGCAGGAAAGAGAGCAGACAATATATTTTAACATTTTAAATTAGTGCTGTCAGTCGATTAAAATTTGTAATCGTTATTAATCACTTACATTTTGTATTTAATTGCGATTAATAGCAGATTTTGAAAATGCTGAAATTTGACACTATATATACATATTTTCCTGTCAATGCATTTATTTCCATCTAAGGAAAGATAACAAAACAATATGTAACAATATAATGCTTTATTAACAATTTCCAAACAAAGCCTTTCACAGTATAAAGACAGAAATGCACTAAAATAGCACCAATTCAAGTAACATTAACATATCCCAAAGTTTAATTGGGAGTTTGACTAATTAAAAGAACTAGTCCCCACATATGTTGCATTTTCATTGCAATGGGCAATAAATATTTAAAACTCTCATCCTCCACAATTTTAATCTGCCGGTAGACTGTGGGTATCCGCTTTCCTACAGCAATTGTGAAGCTGCATTCATGATCCGAATCAGGGTGTCAATGCCAGCAACTACCGCTGTGTTGAACTCCACATGAAAAGCGGTACAGACAAAAATGCGTTTTGGTGATAGCTAAGACTTTATGAAAAATGCAAGCTGATGAAAAGGAATACGTTAATCAAGACTAAGAAAAATAAAAAAATGTAAATGAATTACGTTAATTCTGACAGCTCTATTTTCAATATAATATTATTTGTTATTTGTGATGTCTTATTTACTTACGCCAGAAGCCCTCCTGGTTGACATCATATCCTGGTCCGTTGCATTGTCCAAAATCAAATTTTATCATAAATAAATAATATAAAAAAAAATGTATATTATTATTATTATTTATATTATATTATAACATTTATGCAGTTTTAAGAGACTCTATATACATAAAAATTATTTAAAAAAAATTAAAAAAAACATAATTTAGTAAATACATGCTATTTGGAGTCTTCTGAGTTTTGAAGTATTAAAATTTAATAACAATTAATTATTTAACTTAAAAAACATTTGACTATTGAAATTCCAATTTTTTTTTACATATATTATTATTATTATTATTATTATTATTATCAGGGACGTTGTAATATGCTTCATACTACCCTTGAATGAGTCTGTGCCTCACATGGGCCACCCCAGTCCAAAAAGTCTGGACACGCCATGACTCTGAGACTACAAATTTGGAATTATAAACAGTTTATTTGATGTGGCACCATCTTGACAGTGACTAGAACGGTGATTCATTTAAAATAACAGTGTCATACATGCCAACTCTGACCTGCATAAACAAACAGGGGATTGTATTCTGACCCCTTCAAACAAATACAAACAAATGGGATTTTGCATGTCATCCACGATTAGTCTAATAAACTGCGCTGACAAATTAAATTCAAGGGTTTTCCAAAATAGTTCTCTAACACATACACGTTCCATGCTGTCCAAGTGCACTGTAAGTCTGCATTCAGATTTGAAAGTTGATAGATAAAAGACTCTTAAAGTGACACTAGGCTGTAATTCCACCAGTAAAAACTGTCTAATAGATGCACCAGATTTTTAATGTTTTTTTTTTAAAGATTACATACAGTAAATACGATTATTATTCAGACAGAATACAGATCTAAAAAATGAACAAATATAACACTTGTTCGAATATAACAACTTGGATATAATTACTATTAGTGTTGCTTGTGTTACATCTGGCTCAAGTCTGCAACAAGGGAGACCAAACCAATAAATACATTTTTAGTTAAAAATGTATTACAAGATTGTAGGGGTTTTTAGACAGGAAAACATTAAATATGATAAAAGGATCCAAACAGCGAGGTCAAATGAGGCATGTTCGGAGATGGTGGATCTTCTCCTCTATCCTTTTGATCGTCAGTGGTGCCCCTGAATGAACGAATGAGGAACACTTAAATAGACCACATCCTATTAGGATCAGGTGTTTCCCATCTTCTCTGACACCTGTGGAGAAAGAAATACAAAAACCACACAGACAGGACTGTAACATCTCCCCCATTAAGAAAAAGGTTCCTTTCCAGGGACCTCTAAAACAGAATAAATTCACCAGATTTGATCATTTCAGGAGTTATATATTCAATGAACACAGTCCTTAAGAATAAACCCATCACCAACAGTCAAACCCAAATCTCTTGAGAGGCTGCAAGCCCGGTTCAGTGTTCCTTCAATCTAATCCCACTCCTGCACTTCAAACTCCAGCAATTTCCAGCACCTGAGAAAAGCAACAATTATGGAGAGAGAAGGCAGAAAAAGACAGACAATAAGACACCAACTGAATCAACCTCAATAATTTTCACATGGAGCACGGGACAAAGCATCCGCTAACACATTTTCTATGCCCCGTATGTGCCGAATATCCAAAGAATAGTGTTGTAAAAAGAGAGTCCATCGAATAAGGCGCTGATTTGGACTCTGCAGTGAGTGCAAAAATGTAAGTGAGCTGTGGTCAGAAAAAAACTACAACTGGAGCAGGACCACAAACCACATAAACCTCAAAATGCTGCAAAGCCCAAATCAGTGCCTTATTCGATGGTCTCTCTTTTTACAACCCTATTCTTTGGATATTTGGCACATCCCGGACGAGCCCCCATTTGTTACAGATGGCTCAAGGCTGCAACAAGAAAGGGAGACTAAAGCAATAAATACATTTTTAGTTAAACATTTATTACAAGATTCTAGGTGTTTTTAGACAGGAAAACATGAAATATGAAAAAGGTATCCAAACAGCGAGGTCAAATGAGGCATGTTCGGAGATGGTGTATCTTCTCCTCTATCCTTTTGATCGTCAGTGGTGCCCCTGAATGAATGAATGAGGAACACTTAAATAGACCACTTCCTATTAGGATCAGGTGTCTCCCATCTTCTCTGACACCTGTGGAGATTGCCAACACATAGAACAAAACAGAAAAGGAAAGAAATACAAAAACCACACAGACAGGACCGTAACACTTGTCTCTACAGCATTATTTAGACATTTTGCCTACAGTTCCAGCTAGATTTGTTCTACCCCTAATCCATTTTATTTTCTGGAAAAATGTTATGCATAATGACTTCAGAGTTACAGGTGCCCTTCAAACCTACTGTGCCTCACTACATCCTGTCTAGACAAGCATCATTTCCTTTCTGGAGAGAGGGTTAACTTGTTTGTATTTTTATGGAATTGAGGGAAAAACTAAAGTAAGGACACTGCATTGAGAAATCATGCAGCTTTTTTAGTAGTCCCCCAGCTTGGAAAGTTATGACTATACAAAAGTGTTTCAGGGACAGACAAACTGTGAGGGGAAACCAGACTATATTGTTCATGTCATGCAAAATACAACGCATTGCCAAATGCAAAGGGATTGTCTCTCAACAATCTTGGGTATTTTCAAATCAACTACTAAATCTGTTTTAACAGAATTAGTTCGAAACCACAGCCAAAATACAAAGGACCACTATGTGATGGTCAAAATGTTAAACTTTCTTAAAGGTGATATGTGCAATATTTTCAATGTTTAATTTTGACATTAAAATACTTTCTCCAGTCCCAATCCCAATCAGCTAGATCATTATACAAGTTACTTTATAAAGGCAAATTTTTTTTTAGATAAAACACCATTCATCAGTTGTTCCAAACCCTCTTTTCATTTCAACAACTTTGAATGAGTCACAGGGACATTATTATTTGCCCACTCCCTTTCTGGACGAGCTTGGACAGCCAATCCCAGTTTCTCCAACCATCCACAGGAAGTCACACTGCCTCAGAGCAGTTTGAAATGGAAGCTCTGGCAGTTGGGGAACATTCCTTTGACCTCATCTCCTTGGGGAGAAAAACAGAAATGGACTCCATTTAGTGCAGGCTTGTTTTTAACGCCACTATCAGAGAGCTCACAGGGAGTTATGTAACCTCTGGGTTGTCATACTGTCTTTACTTTCCTGGGAGAGACACCCAGTGGAATAAGGCAATGGAACCCTAGTGATGAACGTCTTCCCAGCAGCTTTTCAGACTCATAGGCCTTGATTTACTAAACGTTTGTGTATGAAAACTCAATACCATGGTCAAAAACAGTGCATTGTACACCATGACTGCTGTAATTGCAGCAAAATGGAGAATTTTCAAATGGAGAATATGTGGATGTACCTTATGCTGCTGGATTGCTGACAGGCATTATTAATGCCTCATAAATTAGCCTATATTTCTTGTAATCTTTTGGTAAGCAATTGTTTATTCAAATTTATATTTAGAACACAAAATCACAACTGAAACTAAATCAGCTGAACTTAAAATACACACCATATTATAACTCTAAATAAAAAACTGACAATTTTTGTTTTCCTATTTCAATCTTATATTTTATTTTATTTAATTTTTTACAAGGGGTTCACTTTCTCTGATCCCACATCTTGCTGGTGTGCATCTCTCCCATAGTATGTGCACAGAGATTAAACAGACTTGGTTGCACATCTGTGTTGAACTGCAGTAGATAGTTTGCGTATTAAAATTTAGATTTCTTCTTGGTGTTTGTGGTTTGATGGCTTAAACATGTAAATAATATCACATTTTCTTTAGGATTTGTGAATTCAGGTGATATCATCCTCCAATCCACAATATTTCTTTAAGATCATCATTCCCAGGTATTCTGATCAATTATTTGACACATAGCATATACATTATAGAAATCATAAAAATGTACTTAGTAGAAACCCCTGGTATTTAGTGAGACTCATAATTGATCTGAATGGCTAGTATCATTTGGTACACTTACTTACCTTTATGCATGAAGTGTAATCAAGCTTCTTTTATTAATACACCAAGGAGACTGCAGATTTATGAACGGTCAAGATTTATAGTGAAAAATGAATTTTTAGTCTGTTTCTCACTCAAAACCGATCATTTTACTTCAGAAGACATGGATTAAACCACTTGAGTCGCAATATGCAATTTGTTTGACTGCACAAGCAATTATTTAAATAAATCTGGGCCTTAGACTTTACTGAGATAGCACAGTATTGGAGTCAGTTGGGAGAGAGTGGTTCGTCATGTAAGGATATGAACACTTCAAGGAATCTGCTGTACAAATCCTGACAAATTTGCTCTGACCACAGTTTACACCCATTCTGACAAATGTATATACAGCACAAAGACTGAGATACATAAAAGATGATTGTGGATCAGTAGCAAAAACATTGGTTGAATACATGACGAGCTAACATTATTTGAAAGTGTCACAACCAACAAAATGGTGACTTTCAAAATACATAAAAGGTTATTAAAAGTAGTTGGTGGAAATCAGAAGAGAGAGAGAGAAAGAGAGAGAGAGAGAGAGAGAGAGAGAGAGAGAGAGAGAGAGAAAATACAATTCTGTCCTAATTTACTCACCATGAGGTCATTCCAAACTCACTTGACTTTTTTTCTAATGTGGAACACAAAAAGGGAATATTTTAATTAATATCACGATCCGTCTTTTTAATACAATGGCAGTGCCTTATTTTAAAGCTTAAAAAAGCTCCCAAAAGTATCTTAAAAGAAGTCAACATGATTTGTGTGTCATATTCCAAGTATTCCAAAGACATACAATAGGTTTTGGTGAAAAACAGCCCAATTTTTAAGTAACTGTTCAATCATTATAAGCATTATAAGAGAAACTCGTTCACAGTGTCATGCATTCATGTACGAACTTGTGTTATTTAGAGCTTTGAGTACTCACTTGAACAAGGACCAAGATATTCATTAAAAGGTCTCCTTTTGTGTTCTGTATAAGAAAGTCATTTTACAACGGAAAGTCAGGTTTACAGTGACATGAGAGTGAGTAAATTATGACAGAATTTTCCATTTTTGGGTGAACTATCCATTTAAATAAAAGTAATACAAAAAATACATTACAAATACAGGCATTCTGTTGTAATTTAAAAGTAAGACTTTGATAATATAGGCTGTAATTTCTGCAGAGGCTGAAACATTCCTGTTGCTAATGTCACATCTGTTCTAAAATCATCAAAGGCCACAGCTCAGTCTATCTATTTTCAATGAATGCATGCCAGAGCTCAGGGGGTGATACCTTTTTTCTTTTCCAATTATCTCACAATGGCTCCAAAGACCACATGCTTTTCAGACAAGTTAACAAACTTCTCTGTGGACCTCAAAGGTCTTATAATGTTGCTGTGTGCTTAGCACTTAACCAGTGTGTCTATAGATGTGAATTCAAATGCAGTGATGTATTATCCTGAACATAATGTGAATCTCATTTATAGGCACACTAGCACTGCTTGAACAAGCGGCCAAATGTGAGACAAAGGGAACTTTTTTTATGTACCTCTTTTGCGTGTGATGTATGCTTTTCCTTAACTTCTATGCATTCTGCGACACTTTTGTCCAAAGTGACTTACAGTGCATTCAAGGAATATATTTTATTAATTTGTGTGTTCCCTGGGAATTGAACCCATTAACTTGGCATTGCTAATGCCATGCTCTATCACAGCTACAGGGACCTGGGTTAATGAAATTGTCATACATCTCTCTGGAGTAATCATAGAGCACTTGAGAGCATTGTAAGAACATTGACTTATGCAGACAACCTGCCTGTAAATCATGAAATTACACTTAATACAATTTATTTCTGTTAATGTTGAGATTCTTACACTTTATGCAGTAGTATACAATGTGACCATTATACTTGAATTTAAAATGTGGAATATTTTTATTTAAATGTAATTATATAGGTCTAAATATTATATCAATTATAGACCTATTTTTATTATCGAATGTATACTCGTATATAATAATAAAATACTAATATATAATTTTAAATAAATTCATAAAACAGATAAATAAAATAATAAAATAAAAAAATATATAAATGAATGAAATCAAAAATAATTAGGCCAAAATCAATAAATTACCAAGTATTGGCAGCATGATTGTTTTACTAATTAAATTCAGAGGGAATAGAGATGTTATATTTAAGGGTAAAATAGTCTATGTTGGCTCATCTTCCTACCTTCCTCCTCTTCTACAACCTCTTCCTCTTCCTCTCTGACACCCAAGGGCACTGTCGCCTGCATGCAGTGCTGTTGCACAGCACTGACGTTACCATTTTAGGAGCAAAGAGCAGACCACCTCTTGATTAGTGAATATATTTACAGGTACCCTATATAGAAGTGCTTCTACTGACCTATTGTGAACTTGCCAATACTCAATATCACTGTCATTGCCTTGGATCATAAACAGGGCCTTAGTGGATAACCGCTCCAATTAAGATAATTCACTGACCATGGAAGCTTGCACCACAAGATGTGGCTCCTGATACACTGAATGGGTACGGTTAATTTGTGAAAACGAAACATTTGCTGAAAATATGATGAACAAAGCAGTGATTGTGTAAAAATAATAGATTTGTCTGCACAAAATGATTACAAAACTATACATTTAATTATGTTAATTAGTTTAAGTCTTTAATAGAATATCTTTAAACGTTTCCTAGCCAGGTAAATAGGAAAAAGCTATATTGAAATTACAATGACGAGTGACATTATACGGTCACGTTTCAGCACTTCACTTATGGACAGCGACTTTTAAGTAGAACTCAAAGTGCATTGTTGCGCGTTCATGTTAAAAAGGACTTAAATATTGATCTGTTTTCTCACCCATTCTTATCATATTGCTTCTGAAGATATAGATTTAACAACTGGAGTTTTATGGATTACTTTTATGCTGCCTTTTATGTGCTTTTTGGACCTTCAAAATGTTGGTACCCATTCACTTGCATTGTGAGGACCCACAGAGCTGAGATACTAAAAATCTTCATTTGTGTTCAGCAGAAGAAAGAAAAACATACACATGTGGGATGGCATCCCTTACAAAAATTGTGAGTTCATGGCAAATTTGTTGCAAATTCACCACTGATCAGTTTAACATGCAAATCAGCTTTGCGGCAAACTTGCAGCAAATTGTCCATTGTTGCCAAAGGTTTGCTGCAGGTTCACCACTACCGGTGAAGAGCTGCAAACTTCTGGCAAACATTTGCGGTGAATCACAAACTCATTTTCATGTGAAAAATAACGAGTGGCAAATTTGTTAAAAAGTTTTGTCAAGTTTGCGGCTAGCTTGCCAAAACTCAAATTTTTTTATTAGGGGTGAAGGTGAATAAATGATGAGAGAATTAAAATTTTTGAGTGAACTATCCCTTTAAGTGCAGTTTTGGGAAATGCACGTGAAAAGGAAAGAACGTTCGTAACTGCGCACCTAGAGAACGCTCTTAAGAGCTAAGATCCATCATTATCAGGAAACACAGCCCTGGGCCTTGTTTCCCAATAAGACTGATCTTAGCAGATATGAGTGCTTAATACGAGTGATTTTTAAACGTTCATTGTTTTTTACATGCATTTCCCAAAACTGCACTTAAGAACACGCAAGGAAGCACTTTAAGTGCTACTTAAAGGAGTTGCTGTTCGTGTTTGAAGTGCTGAAAATTTGACCGCATAATGTCGCTCGTCATTGTAACTTCATTATATTTGTGCATAACTTTATAGACTTTTGTCTATATTTACCTCGCTGGAAATATTTAAAGATATTTTCTTCAATATTCAACCTAATTAACTACATAATTTTATTGTTTTGAGATTATCTATTTCGTTTTACACATTACTGATTTGTTCATCAGGTGTACATTTGTAATATTTCATTTTCACCAATTTCTCTGTGAGATTGTGCAAGATCCTGTCAATGCAAACATTTATTGAATGTATGAGTTTCACCGTATTAGCTGTATTAAATAGTGCAAAATAAGGAGACGTGTGGAAACTGCGCATTAGAGACATTCACTAAACAAGCAGAGGTCTGCTCTTTACTCCCCAAAGTGAACAGTGACAGCAATGCTACAACGTGTACTGCTAGTGCTACACAACACGTGGTCGGGTGAGGGCACCCTTGGGTGTCAGAGCGGAAGGAGATGAGATTTAGTCGATATATGGACGATTTTCATGCATTGCAAGTCATTTACCTTTATTTTTTAACTTCTCTCTCTGATTTTAATTTATAAAGTTGTCTGCAACTATCATGTCACCACTTTGTTGTTATCAACTCGTCCACACAACTTTTGTTTACTAATTGCATCACATTACATTGCTAGTTACATTGCTAAAGTCTGCATCAGTCTGTGGCCTTACATTGCTCTTAGCATTTTATGATTGCTCCAGAACACTCATAAATGTACAAACATTTTCAACTACTCAAGTTACAATTGCTTTGGAAAAAGGGGCCGCAAAACTAAGATGAATCGTAAGACGGCTGCCATGCCATCTGGAGTATCTCAAGTCCGGACTTGGGTAAAATAAACAAAAAACAAAAAACAAAACAAACAAAAAAAGGTTCGCTAGTGCACATTAGCAGCATTGCTGCACTTTCCAAAGAATGCCTTTGTAACTTCTGTCAGTTTTAGTTCATATAAATTCACTGACATATGTTCACGTTATGGCACATCCTCTTTAAAGTTTTAGCATCTTACAGAAACATGGTTTCCACTGTAATAGAAAACCTGGAAATATCAGGGAATTTCTATGCTTAGCTCTAACATTTCATCAGATAGAAAATGTTCTTTGTGAGTGGAATTTTCCAAATTATTATTTGTAAAAGTCCCTTTTCCAGTAATCATGAAAGACTGGAAAAGTTATGACAAATCGTGGAAATTCATTGGTCTAAAGTAGAGCTGTCAAAATGAACGTGTTAACGCATACAATTAATTTTTAAAGAATATTAAACATTAATGCATTAAACATTTTAAATTAATCGTATGCGATTAACGCATTTTCCAATTTTCACATTAGATATCAACACTGGATTCAGCTCTGTTCTGAACACTGTCTGGAATAGGGTGGAAACTTTGTGATGTGTCCTAGCCGGGGTCATTTCATTGACACACACACCACAAAAACAAAAGTGATTCAGTGTCAATGATCAAGTGATGGGAAAGGATCTCTTACAAAACACATGGATGGGACTTGTGACAAAAATCAAGTACTTTTCAACTTTTGTAAGTTGTAATTTAATTACCACAGAAGCAAGTAAACATCAACTTAAAGCCAAACATACGATAAATGGCACTAATGAGGGAATGCTATTTTAGGCACACTTGCTCTCCCAAGTAAGGTCTGTCAATGAGCCATTAAAAGTTTAAACAATTTCAACTTTGATCCTGTTGCCGCTAACCTTTCTAAACATCAGCTAATAATTAGCAGAAAGTTCGGATGAAATATCATCATGACACCCAATTTATATAATGTACAATAAGGCAATGCAATTAAGTTATCATGAGTACACTGCAATCTCACCTGACATTCAGTTGTTCAATACAGACAGCAGCATATAGAAATCCATGTACCCTTATATCAGTGTATTTTTCCCAGATAGGTCATAAGTTGAAACATTAGAGGGCCAAGTATCAAAGAGATCCGGCACAAGACAAATGACTTGTCTGAGAGTGCTGGGCCTCCACTCTGTTTGGGCTCTTCCCTTGGGATAAAGCCTGAAGGTTAAACTATGAACTATCTGTGAAATAGCCTTCCATTTTAGCCTGGCTTGTGATCTAATCAGATCTGCTAGCTTGACAGCACTGCTAGTACTGAATTTTTACCTTTTGTAGATACTCTTCAGTTGCACAAAGTAATTTCATGTTTATGTTTCACAGGCTCTTTTTTGTCTTCCTAAACAACCGATAAGACAGTGGTCTTGTATTGTATGACACCTACTGCCATGGATGGATGATTTTGGCATAGGGAAATTGGGGGACAATTTGAAAACTGGGGGAGCGCTTCTGTAAAGCATTTGTACCGATTATTTCCCAAAATGTGAAGGGATAAACGTAAGAAATTTAAAATGTGAAAGTGATATCATTGGAATCTTCATCTCATGCAAGTGTACATCATTGTAAACATATTTTTTTATTATTCAATCAACTACTATTCATTTCTTTAAAGTTAAAACTGAGTAAAACTTTTCTTTTCTTTTTCTTTCTTTCTTTTTTTTTTTTTTTTGGTAGAATAAACACTTTTTATAGTTTATAAAGTGTATATTGACCTCTAATGTTTATGCATGGTAACAATCTATGAAGGTAAATCTGTTGCAAAACTTGAGAGCTTCTAAATTTAGATTTAAATTTGAGAACTAAATATTATTTGTACTTCTAAGCTGAAATTTATACTCACAGCCCCGATGTGAAAACGTGTATAATAAAAATCTGAAGTTGAATGCTGCAATCTGCACTCACAAACATTAATCCAAAACCTGTGTTTTGAATTCAAAGTTGCAGACAAATAGTCTCAAATGTGTAAAATGACATTCATATAAATACAACAACAGACACAAACTTATATTACATATTTACTTTTGTACTTTAATTCACTTTCACAGTACAACCACAAATCGGCAGTTACAACCTCTCAAAACTGCCACTGCAACTTTAATCTTCCCGCCTTGACTTTTGAAACAACTTTTGCAAAAAACCTGTAGCAAAACTCACATGTGCACTTGTAAATCAAGATGTGAGAGAACAGACTACCGGTCCTAGGTGGGGGCGGGATAAATGAAGTTGTGACCAATCACAAGAGCTGGAACGACTGATGCCGGATCAATCAAAACGGATCATCTTAGAATGAGACTGTGCCAGTGCTATTCTTGTAAGGAAAACAAGTGGTGACAAAGGATGGATGATACAGGGGCAGGATAAGTTAAATAACATGACAATTAAATGATTAAGAGTGAATTTATCATATAACAAATCAAATGAGACAATTTGATCACGTTGATCAACGCAGAATTCTTCACCGACAGACCACACATGTAATGTCTAAGGATGGCAATGAGAGAATTCTCTCAAGAAATGTTTCTGCAGGATGTTTGCATTCGGTAAAATTACATGGGATGCGACAATTCAGCCAGCAGTCATATGCCACAAGTTCCATATTTCTATGAAAACATGAACTAAAGGTTAGGTATCAATAGATATAAGACTGAAGTAAGAAAATCTCAATTATCACCAGAGAACTGTTCCAACAGATAAAATACGCTGAATAATTGATAACACCAGAGACATGATAAATGGCAAATCTTTAAATTGTCAGAGTGCAGCATTATGCTACATTTCAACAGCCATCAACCTAATGTGCAACCACAAATTTCTAATTAATCTAGTTGATCATAAGCGTACTACTCGAGCCCAATGAACATTTAATTGCTCAAAGATTGCTTTTCATAGCTAAACAGACTTCATTTAAGAATTAACTCTGTCTCAGAACAACAATTCTTTCCAAAAAATTCTAATTTTCACATGAATGGGTAACTGTATTAATCCCGCTTGCTGACTGTCTATAGAAAATCATGTGAAATCATGCCTTTATTATTTCATTATTATTATTTCAGTTAGTTGTTTCCCTTATATTTCTACTTCGATGTTGTAACAGATATTGCCATTGTTGCAAATTAACAAGCAAATGTTAAATCTAAAGAAGTCATACAGTACTTGCTTAGATGAATTGCAAAGCTACTGTATTGTAAGAAATCCACTTGTGAAATAAAGATAATATTGTGCACAGTGTGCGTTCTTGTTTGAAATGAGACTCTGCTCATATATTTATCCATTCAGAATAAAACTCAGGTAATTTTAAATGCCTTTTACATGACAGTAATTCATTTCTTAGTTCTAGTTAAAAGTCTATTTAATCTGTTTTATCAGCCCGTCCATGCTGATCAATCCTTCAAAGTAAGCACTAAGAAAGTACACCTTGACACCTTAAGAATAAGATATATAATTTAGAACTTATAAATATATATAATTGCCTGACAACGATAACTTTCTTTAGTCATGATTATTTGAAATTACCATGGTAATATGCACTTTAATTTAAATCACATATTGACAGTGAATACTAAAAACACCAGAAAATGCACATTTCTATATCTCTAATTTACATGTAGGCGCAGCGGGAAATTAGATACACTAAAACTTACACTGAATTCTATATAAAGTAGATAGCCATCATCAAGTTAGTACTATGATCCATATTGATTGTTCCAGCTCTTGTGATTGGTCACAACTTCATTTGAGACTATTTGTCTGCAACTTTGAATTCAAAACACAGGTTTTGGATTAATGTCTGTGGTGCAGATTGCAACATTCAACTTCAGATTTTTATTATACAAGTTTTCACATTGGGCTGTGAGTGTAAATTTCAACTTACAAGTACAAATAATACAGATTTACCTTCATATCAATCGTACAGGTGTGAGAGCAGTTACTCTGAAATTTAGCAGGTTTCTTAGGTCAAGGTTATATTTGGCTGTAGTAATTGAGAGACTGGGATCACTTTTTCTTGACTCAATGGACAACACAGCATTGCTGTGACATCAATTCCTCTTTGGGATCACGTATCTCACCTGAACCACATTCAAGGAGTGTGCATATGTGTGTGTGTGTGTGTGTGTGTGTGTGTGTGTGTGTGTGTGTGTGTGAGAGAGAGAGAGAGAGAGAGAGAGAGAGAGTACACAACAGCAGAATATTTGAGCACTGTAAAAGATCAAAAGCTGAGGAAGACACTGACAAAATATAGACTCAGTGACCATCCACTGGCCATTGAAAGAGGCCGTCACAGACAGAGTTATCTGCCCCCAGAAGAGAGACTGTGTTCCCTGTGCACAACACTGTGGCCACTATCAAAACCTTCGATCTTCTTCTGAACTTTATGGCTCAACCAAATCAAACAAAATTGAGTCAAATATTAGGAGAAAACTCAAGTCTTTTATTAACAGCAGCTATATATATAGCAGTCTGCCATAGGTTCAGAGAGACCACAGCCACTTGACAAAACCTAAACAATCAATAACACGGTTACATTATCAAATGTATGTGTATGCTCCAAATTGTTTCATTGTATTTTATTTATTTATTTATTTTATTTTCCTTGTATCCTTCCTTGCATTTTTTCTCACATACAGTATTTAGATTATACAGTATTATTTTCTTTTAATGGCTATTGCTTTGGCAATACTGTATGACAGTCATGCCAATAAAGCTTGTTTGAATTTGAATTTGAGACAGAGAGAGAGAGAGAGTTTCTTTGAGATAGAAGGCTCTTGATAGGAACCTACATCTGGTTTTTGACCCTTATTATCATCTGCTAGAGCTGCAGCTGCAGCCGCCCCCATTCCTGTTCATACATACACGATCACACACACACACACACCAGCAGCTGTCACTGCTCAAAAACCTGGTATCACATTTCTCGTGGAGTGTTAGCTCTCCGCATTACCACCATGAGATGCCAACACAAACAAACAGCACAAGAGTTTGATACATTTACCCTGGTTTTTGCCGGGCCAACAACAGTTTTGCCAGCGATTAGTCTGGTTTATTGCTGTAACAAATGACATTTATATCCCAGCTCGAATCTGTGGAAGGGGAGAAGCGAGACATCAGTTTTAACACATTCCATACACAACTGGAATTGCTTCATGATATAGTGCTTCACAGTGTGGTAATTTGCTATGATAATGAGTGGTTAGACTGCTCTCCATCAATGGCCTCATGAAAACTTTCAATTATCTCTAATGGTTATTTTCATCAAATTTCTCACAACTGTTAATTGAGGCATCAACAAAGCCATTTATCAGCCTTGAAGATTAGAACTCTACACCAAGAGAGCTCATCAAGAACATGTCAACAAACCTTTATGAGACAGGAGAGGCTGAATCGAGATTATTTTACCTTGACACACAAGCCAATTCCCTTTGTGGTTATTGGCTGGTGGTTGGTAAAATGTAATATTGTTCAGCTTGAAAAACAAACAAACTTGTTTATATGTCCGAACGCTGAAAAAGGCTGCCATCACAGGCAGTTAGTATGTCCTAATCTTCACAAAGGTTCACATGGTTCCAGGTTGATTCACTTTTAAGGATAAAATAATCGCTGGATTTGCTAAATTCTGCCAGGTTAGTAACATCAAATCTTTTAAAGATACTCAGAGTTCTGTTTGAGGCATGTCATAGCAAGTAAAGTGGATATCCACGAACAGAAATTAATATTCTGCATTGTTTTGTTATGTCCAGAGTTTGACATTAACACCTGTGTACCCGCCAAATACTGGTAGATCACGTTAGTGGCACGTAACTCCGCTAGCCACTTTGGCAGGGTTTTTCCTGCATGAAAAATTATGTGAATGTCAGGCCACAGCAAATTTTATTGTATTCATCTCGCATTTAGCACTTTATAACCACTAAATATGCCTCTCATACAGTATCTTACACAAGCATCTGTGCGATGTGAATGAAGCATGGTTTCGCATGAACCACCGCAGTACACACACCAGCATGCTCCAGAGACAGGATAGCCAGAGCTGGCCTTGTTTGCCTTCAGATATTCCATGAGATGACTGAAATTATAAGGTCTGTGTCCTGCTAAACACGTACCATTCTCATTCAAATACAATGTCCAAACAAATGCATGCAGTTACAGTCTCCTGTATACCTTTATCACTTTTTGTGGGATGAGGGATTTTGCTAGTGAAAATGCTGAGTGGCTTCGGAACAGCACTAGCCACAGTGGCCGGTGAGCCAAAAAGGTTAATGTCAAGCCTTGGTTATGTCTGTGAAATGGTCTGCTCTGAGGCTTTTTGTGCTGTATTTAGACTCTCTACACATTTCCGCTATTTTACTGTATGTTTTCGGTCGCTCGCAGAAACTGCCGTGTCATTTACTTGACATTTTTCCCCACACAATCTTTTGTTATGGAATATTATATCTCAGATAACCCCGGCACGTGATGACAAAACCAACTGTGATTGATCGCTTTACGTGGCATTGTGAAGGCTCTTCCTGACTAAGTGAGCAGTTCTTGGCCTGTTTGAGCTGCAAGAGAGCCCAGACCTTTTGCCGTTTAAGTCAAAGGTCTGGCTTCGTTAGACTATGAAGTCACTGACTGGGCAGTGAGGCAGCTACCTTCAATTTTTGACCTTCAGTCTTAGGGCCCTATTGTGAGAGCACTAAGCGCAGACCTATGCGATACATCATTTGCGCAAAGTCAGTGGGCATGGCCATGAAGTTTTGATATTTTCATGCAAGCATGCACTAAGACTAGGCGCAAGTAAGTTTGCAAAATCGTTCGCGCAAAGCGCTAATGGGCTGGGTCAAGTGCAATTTAATTCTGAGGTACTTTTCTGGTTGTTGCACCGTCTGCATCCTATTATTTATTCCATTTCAGGTCAAGCATTCATACAAATTTGGTAGTGTAAATGGGCTGTATGCAATTTATTCCCTGCTCTGTTTGTCACCTGTGCTGCACCGGGCCGCGATGTATGTGATTTGTGTTTTCTATCGGCCTCTCTCAGACTGTTGGCTCTCGTCCAACTCACCTATGTCTCATCTGCTTGAAATATGATTTGCTTCTCTCCTATTTTTAGTTGTTTTGTCATGTATATTTGTTATATGTTTCTCGGTTTAATTTCTGTACAGCATCTATGAGCTTTGGAAAGGTGCTATATTATTATTATTCCATCATCTGCTGGTGGAATCCCCAAACTGCAAATGCAGGAACCGATTTTAGACTTTGTGCCGAGATTAGATGTGCTACTCAAACGTCTTAGCACAGTGACCTCTTTCCCAGGAAAATAGCAAATTGTGCTTTGCACCACTTCATTAACATACAATACACCCACAGTTTGCGCACACACACTCACAGGTAGCGCAAACACCCATGCCCACTTGTGCCTAGCGGGGGCACAAAAATAAAGCCCTTAGTCTTTGTGTAGAGTCTGCATTTGCACAGTTTAGGAATTAAGAATTAGTGTTTAAATTCCATTTGGCAAAACATCTAGATTTTTCCTTTAGAGACTGGGTTTGATAATAAAGAATAGAGTGGTGCAAGAGCAAAGTGCTGCACGAAACTGTATGTAAATGTGTAAAACATTCTCTTTTTGTGGGTGTACTTGGGAAGTAAATAGCCACATTGGAGTATCACTTTTACGGATCTCAGTTACTTGGCTGGCTCATGTCTATCTATGGGTGGAGCTGCTGTTTTGGGTTGTCACTCCGCCCTTTTTAACTCTGGATACATGAACAATAGCAATTCGGTTATGCCTCTCTCTCTCTCTCTCTCTCTCTCTCTCTCTCTCTCTCTCTCTCTCTCTCACTCTCTCTCTCTCTCTCTCTCTTCCCTTGGGCAGGTATTTCCTGAGGGAACAAGAGCCACAGCTGAGGGGAGTCAGGTTTCTCCTCTAAACCTACTGACCCTCAAATCAATACCTGCCTCTGAATGTGCAGTTCTTTGCCAAGCTGTCCACCCTCACCAGCTGGGAGGAGCCTACTTTGTCATGCTCAATATGTCTGTCTCTATCTGAGGCCAGGACAGAATGCAGGCTTGGGGGCCCCAGAAAAGACACAGAGGCCCCAGAAGAGGTTGAACAAGAAACAGAAAAAGGAAGGCTGAATACAGGTCTGGATACAGGTGTGCAGCTGCTGGTAGGCTGAAATTTCAGATTGAGAAGGTCACAGAATATGGCAATTTATCATCTGGTACTGTTAAAAATGTTGAGCAGTGAGCATTTTTGAACTGGAAAGATGAAAAACTATTTTGGGATGGAAAGTTTAATAAAAATATTTATTTACAAATGGCATTGTGCAGCCTCATAACTAAGGTTCAGTTGCTAGTTTGAAGACAAAAACCACAGAAGATATCCAACCTGAACGCATACTGACAATGAAACTTAGAATATCATTTTGATTCATGGCTCAATTTCAGGAGCAGGAAGGAGAGAACATACAGTACTTCAAACATTTTACTTGTTTTCCCTTATCTTATATTATATAAACAAGGATGATGTGACCCAACTTCAAAATATCTGCAAAACTGATAATGGTTGTGGAAAGGTTGTTTGGTGCTGTGGGAGTTTAAAATGTAAAAATGAATCATATTGCTGTCAAAAAAGGAAAAGCAACCGAGTCTTTCCAGATGTGCGTTTTGGTCTTTGTCTGTGATGAAGATACAGATATCTGGACATCGTAATCCCAAACTGGCCCCACGCCCAGAACTTTCCCCCATGATTAATGGGGCATTTGTGGAGAGATGGAGTCAGGGTGGGGGTGGGACACTGCTGACTATTAGCTGTTTTTTAGGATGTGACAGGTGCTGATTTTGTGCATTCAGTTGTTTAAAGCCTATGCAAAGTTTAAAAATAAAGAAATATCCAATTACAGAGGCACATTACTGGTTAAACTGACTGCATTTCTGAGATATAGTATATCTTAAGACTTTCTTTTGCCCATTCTCCAGAATGGAATCCTCAGGGCTTTTATGATGGTAATCAAACAGTCTCTGCAAATGTAAGCTGTGACAGGCTATGCTTTTCCATTACTAGGGAATATATGACAGAGATCAATGTTTCAAATCTACTATGCCATGTATAGTGGGATAGGGGATCTCAACTTGTATGCTACAGTAAATGAGGCTGTTACTTTTTGTCAAAGTATATAAATGTGTGTACACACACACACACACACACACACACACATGTTTTATGAGGACTCTCCACTGACATAATGGCTTTTATACTGTACAAACTTTATATTCTATCCCCTAACCCTACCCCTAAATCTAACCCTCACAGAAAAATTTCTGCATTTTTACATTTTCAAAAAACTTCATTTAGTATGATTTATAAGCTGATTTCCTCATGGGGACCTACTGATTGTCCCCACAATGTAAAACATTTCAGGTTTTACTATCCTTGTGGGGACAATTTGGTCCCCACAATGTAGGGAATACCTGGACACACACACACACACACACACACACACATTTAATCTGCATGTGAAATTAAGACTATTAAAACCATACTGTATGTTTATAAGATAGAATTGGCTTTACACATTTGATAAATGGCCCAATTACCTAATTTATTAATGCCCTGGCATAAAATGGAAGGCCCATTTAAATGGTTTGAACAATTAATAATAACTATGGCTTTTTTAGTTTTTATGGAATGACTAACAAACACTGAGCAACGTTCATTGTAAATGGATGCCTGCCAAAGAGTTTGCTCTTTTATGATGGCTTTTAAATAAAGATTTGGAACCAAGTACCCATTTAAAATGATCTCGAGGGTTGAATGCTGGAACAAGTTTTTTTTTACAACTTGTCTAACTTGTTAAATATGTAATTTCCTAAAATAGACTGGAATATATTTTCCTCAGTACCATTTACTCAATGAAAATGTAAAGATTTAGATATAATTATGACTATTGATTTGACAAGTCTTTGATGTCAGTCATTGCTGTTTAATTTGCACTAATAGTTACAAAAAAAAATAAGGATACCAGGAAATATTATAACTGTTTTTATGTGCCACAAGAAGTGGCAAAATCCTTAATATGGTTCAACAATCTCTAGGAAATGGCAGTTTTCTGAGTAACCAAACAAATTTAAAATAAAATAAAAAAATAAAACACTTGAATCTTAGCAACTGACTGTTACTTGCAACAAAATATTAAGTAGTCAGCAAAAAAAAAAAAAAAAAAAAAAAAGGAAGCGTTCCTATTTCCAGCCACTTTCTTTCAGGCTTAGATGCAGTCTGGTTTTCTGTGAGACATGAAACGTGTCCTGAAAACATGATGGTAAGAAATTCAGGACAAACTGCAAATGAAAAAAAAATGTTGTTGCTCCACAAAACAAAAAACAAACACAGCATTCCCATGGTTATCATCCAAGGTGAAGAAGGTTGGTCTTCTGAAAAGGGGTAACACTTTATTTTCCCTTCTTCTAAAAGACCAGAGGTCCTCTTACAAATCTCGGCTCAACATCTGGACTTGATATGCAAGAGATAACAACAGATCAAATAATGAACCACATGAGAGGCTATTCTCTGGACAATTGTATATTGCTGAAAAAAGCTTTAACAGTTTTAGATCCACACTCTATCAATCTCTCAGGTGACACCAACTGTTATCATGTTCCTGAAATGTAAAGACACCAGTTTGCAACCCACAGCCACCTCATGGTTTGTGCATTAGTATCTCTTGCTTCTCCGGAATGGCCATTTGTGTTGCATTGTTCTTTTCCCCCCATCCTTTTTCAATCCTTTTACCTTTTTCATGAGGTTAGTCTCTATTGAAAAGCTTGGTGGAGAGAAAATTATTATTATAATGTTTTCAATTTTCATGCTATTATAATTTCCAACAGATGGGACTTTCTGTTTTGTTTAATGTTTTTTTCTCTCTACAGTGTACTGTTTTAGTATCTGTGCTTAATCAGGTACTTAGTTCCCATATTTGTTTGCCAAGTGATATTCTTAGATTTGCTTCAGACTTCCTTAGACATTGTTGCAGTATTCAGCTATTTTATGATTGGCCTCTGTGCGTCAGACTGTATTTCACCTTGTAGCAGAACCCTGATGCCTTCACTTCACCTTACTAGCCAACTGGCATTCTGGTGCATGGGGTTAGCCTTGGAGATGGGTTGGTACGTGCATGTCTGTTGGCCCTCAGTAAAATTAGCCCATCATATAGAGTGTTGACAGAAATGCTGAGTGCAGGGGAGCTCTGGAGGAATCCTGAAGGTGACATGGCCCCATCTGTCAGAGTGCAGGGCCAGCTGCTGCTGTCAGGTATGGCCTTGTGCAGTAAATCACCACTGTGCCGTGGTGGGAGTGGCTAGCTCTTTTTTCTATTTTCTGATGAGGAAAGCAGGCCCTGGCCATGTCCTCACTAGAGAGCCAGAAAGAATTCTGTTAACTATCTTAGGACTTAAGGGGGTCAACTTCTAATCCCAACTGCATCTGCAGCAGAACTGGCCTGTATGTCACAAAGCAGGAAACGGTTTGATGAAGACATTTTTTCTCTACAACATCCTGTGTTCTGGATTTTGTTTATGTGTAAGTCAGGCATATCAATTACATTAACCAAATTTAAAATAAGCATATTAAACCATAAATTAACACTCAGCAAGTGTCAGTTGTGAATAAAATCTGTATTTGGCAAATAAATTTACTCGCCAGTTGGTCAGCAGCTTTATTAGGAACACGGCGATTGTTTACAACAATTCATAGATATTGATTCAAATCAATGCATCTACGAAAGAATATCCATAATGACTTGAGAATCTTCTAACAAATTTTTCCTCAGTGGAAAACTACTAGGAATTCTAACAAACTGAGTTTTTTTTTTTTCTTCTTGCATTAAACCACTAAAAACAAAAATATGAGAAATAATTATTATTATTTATTTATTTATTTTTTGGCGTGTTTCATGATCGGTAAGAAATATTTATGGCCAGTAAACTTTCTCAATTCACCTGTCAGTGACAGTTCATTTTAATTTTGGACCTGATTACACAACCTTAAGCAAAACACTGGTGTAACTTCTGTATTATTTTGACTGGCAGCAACCTGAAGCCCACCATATACACTACTCTAGTGCATCCACATAAACAAATAAAAAAAATGTCTCAAATTAATCTTGATCTTGACAGTCTTGCAAGACTTAATTAATTTAATTTTACTTAATTTAATTAAATGTGCTTCAAATGATATTACATCTCAAATCGGTATATTTCCGTATTCGTGACCCTTCTGAATGACTTCAGTCCAGAGACATTCATCAATTTTCCAGCTATGGAAATCAGAGAATGCTTTGGACTGACTCAGAATTAAGTGCAGGAGACCTCAAGGGCTCCTGTGGCCTCCATCCAGACCCAGAGAGTAAAGCCGGATAGAGAGACACATGGTGACCATGTGGAGGCCACCTTATCTTAAGTTCAAAGAGATGGAGGCCAAAGAAGCTTACTCAACCTCTGAATATGCTTTCATGATAAAGGTCTGTTGTATAGAGTGTTGGCTAGATTGCTAAAGAGGACCTGCCTTAAGGAAACAAGCTTTTCATCCTAACTTAGTGATGAAAGCTAAGGGTCCTGTTCTTTTGGGAGAGTAGGGGCCACAGTACACTAACTCCTCTGACACATACAAAGCATTGCATGCTGACAGCTCAATTTTAAATAAACTTTTCTCAATGCCCTTACAAATGATCATTATGACACTGAAAACTTGCAGATCTGAAAGGTAAAAGAACATGGATTCTTAGAAGAAAAACAAAACACAAATTGTGTTGTGAATATCTATTGGCATCTGTAAATTTATTTAGAAAGTATTACATACCTGAACCATTTTAAAACTGGAGCTTCATATGATCTATATCTATTTTTCCTAGAATATTTGAAAATTATGATTTCAATGAAGCATTTATCATGAAAACAAACTGTATGTTTCTGAGCACAAAAATATCTCCTCAATCAAAAAGATCATTTATTCATTTCCTTGCATTTCAGACAGCAGAATTCCAAATACTTTAAAGGGATAGTTCACCCAAAAAGAAAAATTCTCTCATCATTTACTCACCCTCATGCCATCCCAGATGTGTATGACTTTCTTCTGCTGAACGCAAATGGTCCGAAAAGCACATAAAGGCATCATAAAAGTAATCCATATGACTCCAGTGATTAAATTAATATCTTCAGAAGCGATATGATAGGTGTGGGTGAGAAACAGATCAATATTTAAGTCCTTTTTTTACTATAAATTCTCCTCCCTGCCCAGTAGGTGGTGATATGCACAAATAATGCAACTCACCAAAAACAAAAGAAGAAAGTGAAAGTGGAAATTTATAGTAAAAAAGGACTTAAATATTAATCATTTTCTCTCTCACACACACACACCTATCATATCGCATCTGAAGATATGGATTTAACCACTGGAATCATATGGATTACTTTTATGCTGCCTTTATGCGCTTTTTGGACTTTCAAAGTTCTGGCCACCATTCACTTGCATTGTATGGATCAACAGAGCTGAGATATTTTTCTAAAAATCTTTGCTTGTGTTCAGCAGAAGAAAGTCATGGGATGGCATGAGGGTAAGTAAATGATGAGAGACTTTATTTTTTTTGGGTGAACTATCCCTTTAACTTATGACTGCACACATCAACAACACCTTTTTGATCTTTAGAAATTGGCCTGCCCAGTCACAGCGAAGTTATAAGAAGGAAGTAAGATGGTAGATATAATTTTTACCAAACACCAGAAAAATTAAAACAGTCAAATGTGGGACAGTCAATCCAGAACTGTGTTTGTGCTGTTGCTGTCTGTGTGCTGCTCTACATATCCTTCAGTTGGAATCCTTCCAACATTAGGAAAGAGGGGATGAAATTTCTTTTTTAACATGGTGTCTGATCTTTTCAGCCTGCCCTTAACAGTTTTTGTGGCACATGTCAACAGATCATTTTGTGAACTTGATACTAATTCAGGCTTTGCAACAAGGCTGTTGTTGAAGAATGGATCAGTGCAAACTATATTGGACCCGACAGCAAACCGGTAAGTAAGCACTACTGTTCCTGTAGTAATATGTGCTAATGTTTTTGTAGCTTAACTGGTAGAGCATGGCATTAGCAACAGCAAGGTCATGGGTTCGATGTCTATACACTAATAAACTAATAAAAATAGAGAAGGTGGCAAAACATGAAAAAATAGGACTGTTTTTGCAGCAAAAATAAATAAATAAATAAATAAAAACTGACTAACATTATAAGTTGACCTTAGGTAAAAAAGTAAAATTATATTAAAAAAGTGTTATATGACCCCTTTGAAAAGTCTAAAATCCTCTATTTATTTATTTATTTATTTTTTTAAAAACAACGTCCCTACCACAGTGATTAGGAAGAAAAATTTAAATCCACTTCATGTCAAAAAGGTTGCTGACCCCTGTTCTTGGCAATAAATTGCATCTTTTATGCCTACCAGGAATAGTAAGGCTGATGGCAGACTTTAGAACATATGAGCTGAGGAACATGAATGGGAGGGTGGCAATGGGGCTGTTGGACAACAGGCAAAGGCCTTCAGTCAGATGCTATCCAGTCATACCCGTCCATACGTCTCCATGTTGATGGACAAACTGTGCCTCTGTTAGCCTCATCCATCTTCATTGAGCCTTAAAGAGTCATAGTAAGTACGCCTGACATTGTAGAACAGAAAAAGCTTGGGATTGTTCCAATGTTATCTCAGACTGGCTGGGATTCCTTGTCCATGGATGGCTCTGTTTTCCTGGCTCTCTGAGGGGACTGTGTTTGCATATGTGTGTGTGAGGGACTCCTGTAACCCACTAGACATTCAGTCTCCAGATGTCAACAGTGTCTGACAATTTCTTGTCCTTACATTGACTTTGAAAGCACTGTCAAATCCTCTTACAGTCACCACATTGTGTCTGTTTGCTTCTCCATTGAAACCACACTAGTTTTGGTTATTTCCTTCTCTTTCAAAATGTGCTCAAAAACTGTTGCAGCCAAATGGAAAAAAGTTAGGTGTAAAATAATGATTTGCTTCACCATCTGCATTGGCTTTGCACAAAACTGTTTTGCATGTTTGTGTGCATTACAAAGATGGCCTTATTTTTTAGGGACAAGCTAGTGAATCAAATTTCTCTCCAGGGGTTGTTAAATATCCCCCAGCAGGCCACTGCAGTGCCACACTGCATTCCACCAAGTTAAAAGCCAGCCAGGGGCCAAGGGCGTAAAGCTCACTCCTTTAACATATACCAAAAGTCCCCGGGGCGAAAGACATAAACCTTTGGCTTCCATTGGATAGGAACACCAGCCTGCCCTTCTGAGTTCGGCCTTTGGAACAAAGAGGGGGAAAAAAACAACGCATCAGAAATTAATAGACTACCATAATGAGGCCAGTTAAGTAAATGCATTCTATGGAGCAGCTTTAGTGGTGTGTTGTATCAGTTACCACGATTGTTTGTTTACTGGATTCATTTCATGATGTGGGGGTGCTTGACTTTGAAAAACTGAACCAGAAATGAAAACCACTGTACAATCAATAACAGCGTTGGTTTCTTTCTCATAATAATGTAAAGACTTTAAAAGAGCAAGAGACACTTATCTCTTCTTCTTCTAGGAACATTGATTTAATCTTTTAGCTGTGGCAGGGTGGGTGAATGCTTGTAATATCCAGTGATGTCATGCCTGGTGTTAAAACTCAAATTAGATCTGCTTCTTTAGCCAAAGACTGAGGAATCTGCCGTGACAGGCTGTGGACAGCTGCATGAAACATTTTAATCACACTGCACCGAATATCTTTATTAAAATGAACTGACAGATTGCTTACTAATAAGCACTAGGACACTGGTACACTAGTACAAGTGATAGCCTCCAATTGTTGCATTAAGGAGCCATTTCTAATCCTAACCTATAAAATAGGTTGGTGTTGTTAGCATAACCTAATATATTCAGGTTGATTCGGTGATGGGTGATGTTGAATAATGTTTTTAACTTTAATAAAGGCAGTTAATTTAGATGTTACCAGATAAAGCTAATTTTTTAGGTTCACTAAAATTTAGTGACGGCAAAATGTATTTGGACACTTAAGGCCTCGATATACTTCTGGCAAAATTCTTATTCATTCTTCGTTCAGGGGTAAAAAGAAGTTTGGAGCAGCCAAGCAACTGTATACTGTTTGCAAACATTCAGACACCCACCACACCACTGTGGGAGGTGTTTAGAGGAGCATTTAAATACGAGGACACACAAGACTACATGTAAACTTAACTAATGTGACATTAAAATGTTTTATCAATGACCTTATGCCTCATTCAATGAGTAGAATTCACATGAGGTCAGTAAAAGAAGCTGTTTTAACCACTCGATGATGGTTTAAAGTAATATATGCAGTAGATAATGTTTAATTTGTCTTATTTACAATATGAATTCATGGTACTATTGAGCTTACACACTACACGTTACTGTTTTTGTAATTTATGACGACACTTGCTGCATTTACATGGACCCTGGTAATCCGTTTGTGATCAGACTAGAAGCTCAATCTGAATAAAAAAGTCTCATGTAACCACTTCAATCGGATTAAATTGGCCACATCCGATTTAAATTTTATTCGGATTGTAAGGGGTGGTGTAAACCTTTTCTAATCCATTTGAAAAGATAATTTTTGCCATATAAACACTTGATCAGATTGCTTTGTGAAACTGGGACGATCTGCGCATGTTCCGTACTGACGCAGTAATGGTGTCATGACGTGTCATGCACAACGACACACTTTCATCACAGTAGGCATATCTGTGACCATCAGCGTAAAAAAGCCACAGCGGTGAATGGAGAAACACCTGTGAAATGACATCAATAAAAGCATCCAAAAGTTGCTTTTGATCCATGCCAAGTGCCATGAAATGTGTGTACATGTCTGAAGTCAGCAGAAATGTTGCCAGATTTGACTTTCACGGACATTTAAAGATATTTTATTCATGATTCATCTCCGTATGCTGGCCAGTCTGACGTGTGATCGGTGAGCACACACACCCAGCGGAATATCACCGTAAACATCTCTCATTCTGGAGTTACAAAGGTTTGTATTGTTTTCTGGTCTGATTCGGTCAGTATATTACTAAACGTCTGTGGTGATCTCGCCTACATGAAAGTAAGTTCCCTTACGACTCCGTACACTTGACATTGCATTCTGCTAACGCATATGGGGAGTGTCCTACATGACCTTGTTGAAACCTCTCTATAATAATGCCAATATTCTAATATTTGCTATGGTGTTTGAGCCCCACCCTTTCAGGTGTGAAGCTGTGCCCTATAAAAGCAGGCACTTAAACACCATTCCTCAGAATTTTCTTCATTCACGACAGCGTTTCATCTCTTGTCTAGAAGCCCTCTACTATTTAGCCGTCGACATACACGAGTCAGCGGCAGGATCTTCATGGCAACGAGAAGACACTCCGCTCCCCTGCAGTGTTCCAGCAAACATGTACTCCGCCTTGACGCTTCGCTGGTGAATGGGACGCTTCAGCTTCCTGATTCCCCACAGCGCTTCAGCAGCAGTTTTGTATCCTTATAAGCTATTGTGTTATTGTGTATGTGTATGTGTGTGTGTGTGTGTGTGGGTGTGTATATATATATATATATATATATATATATATACACAGTTGTGCTCAAAAGTTTGCATACCCTGCCAGAAATTGTGAAAATTTGGCATTGATTTTGAAAATATGACTTTTATTTAAGGATAGTGATCATATGAAGCATTTCTTATCACATAGTTGTTTGGCTCCTTTTTAAATCATAATGATAACAGAAATCACCCAAATGGCCCTAATCAAAAGTTTACATACCCTTGAATGTTTGGCCTTGTTACAGACACACAAGGTGACACACACAGGTTTAAATGGCCAACGAGCCAGCGCCCACACTTGCCATGGCCAACGAGCCAGCGCCCACGCCTGCCACTGCCAACGAGCTAGAAGCCTCGTCCGTCCCAGAGCCAGCGTTGCCAGTCTCATCCGTCCCAGAGCCAGCGTTGTCAACTTCAGCCATCCGGAGAAGGAGAAGAAAAGTTTCTGTTCCCAAGTCTCTTCCCGTGTACACAACCACAGAGGTCGTTCCCGATTCATCCAGGACTCTTTGCCTCGAGCCTGCCATGGCTCCGACTTTAACAGCTCCACCCCTCGAGCCTGCCACGACTCCGCCTTCCATGGCTCCGCCTTCCTATTCCTCCTGCGGCTCCGCCCGCTCCCCTAGAGACTCCTCCTACAGCGGGTCTGCCGCCTGACCCTGTCTCAGCCCTATGGCCGCCTCCCAGGCCTCCTGACCCAGTCCCCACCTTGAAGTCATCTCCTTGGTCTCCTGGCTGTCCGCCTGATCTGCTTTGGTCTCCCTGGTCTCCTGGCCGTCCGCCTGGTCTGCTCTGGTCTCCTGGCTGCCCGCCTGATCTGCTCTGGTCTTCTTGGTCCTCCGAGCCTGCAGTGTCGCCCTGGCTCTCCATCCCTCCGGCTCTGCCTTGGTTCCAAGCCTCCCTGACTTTGCCTTGTTCCTCTGCTCCCCATGTCCCTTGTGCCCCCCTGAACTACCCGTTTCCCCCACACCCCATGGACAATTTGTTTTTTTGTTTTGTTTTTAGAGCATCTGGAATCCGCTCCTTTAAAGGGGGGCTCTGTCACGTATTCCCTGTGTTTTTGCTTAGAGAATGACAATTTAAAAAAAATCTCAAAAACACACTTTTCAAGCTGAAGCTGAAGTATGTTACTTTATCATTATTAAAATACATTCTTAAGTCCCAGCTTAATATGCAGAAATTCATAGGTTAATTATCTCAAAAACTGTGAACACTGTGTTACACAGTAAAGTTTTAAAGTGACCTGCTTAGACCGACCCAAACAACATTACTCAACCAATAGCATGAGTTGGGGGCAGGACTATCTGACTGTTTGAACAACTAGAGATGAGGGGTGTTTTCAGAAAGCTGTTTAAAAACATTGTTTATTTTTGCAGTTCATGAGGGGAACTGACTTCATACATCCACTTAAAATGACATTGGGACCACTTGGTTAAATGTTATTGAATAAATGGCTAAGAAATATTGAAAATGTTTAGCATCATTTGTTTGAGGATGACACTTGTTATTTTGTTATCTATGCAATTAATTCATTCTTAACTGTTACTTAAGTGTCCAAAAGTCTCCAAATAATTGTTGGGGCCACTGCATGTCCATAATAACAAGTGAAACAACATTCCACCAATCTACAAGTGTATGGAGACCTCAAAAAGTAAAGAGAATATAAGGTGAATGTTTATGCAAAAGAGCATATTTGGGGCCCAACATTCATTCTGCTTGCCACAAATACATGTGCTATAAGATACTTTTTCTGTCTGGCAAGGTCTTAGTGGGGATATGTGTTGGTATTGACATGATTGATGTTTTTCATCTTGCAACAGTGGTGGCCTCGCACAGACTAAATTAAATGGAGCTTGGCCTATAGGATGCCTTTTCCTGGGGCAAGATCATAACATGAGTCCAATTAATGGGCTACACAGAAGGCCACAAAGCAAACATTCCACAAGAGTCTAGTGGCAGGGCACTATGTCTTCTGTGCACCCAAATCATACTGCCATGTTTTCGTTGTGGTCTCAGCTCAAGTCAGCATGGTTATGGTATTCAGAGGCAGAGAGCAAAGGCATGAAGGAGAGAGACCGGGAAAGAGAGCATGAGCGCAAGTGTTTAGGTCAGTGCTAAGAGGCGCTAGTTTCCTGGACATTAACTTTCAGTTCATGAAAGGGACATTTTAAGAACCTGCACACTGACAGAGCTGAGTTTATTGGAAACTGGCCCATATTAGACCCCTGATTTCTTTAGTTTGACTTGTAATTAACGACGGGTGACAGAAATCTCCCTGTGACTGATGATGGAATCACAATGCAATTCCCATTGCTTACATGGAGACGAGAGCTGCTGAGCTTTCCACTGTTTATGAGCAGCATTGGTTTGTATATCAGAGGCTGAAGGTGGTCTGATTCCTTAAAGAGTGAAGAGTAGTGTGTATGTCAGTGCTTGGGAGGTTGTGATTAAGGTGTTATGTGGGAGAAAAGACCACCAGGAGGATGTGTGTGTATATGTGAGCGAGTATTTTTTGTGTATGAGTGTGTGAAAGAAAGACGGAGATAGAAAACAATAGACCACCCCTTGGTTAGTATTCTCAGATTACCTTGTTTCAGAGAGTCTGTATTGATCAGAATCTGGACAGTCTGTCAGAGGGCAGACAAAGGTGGAATCAGGGCAATTAATGCATAGATGTTAGGATACAATTATAAAGCTTCAGAATATCTCCTTAAAAACTAAATGAATTATTCTGTTGTTATTCTTGAATGTAATTGGCCTGTCAGTGTATATGACAAACAGTTGATCTTGACTTGCATATCTTATCTGTAACTTTGGTTGCTTTGCCAAACTCAACATCCATTAAAATGTATAATTTTTTCAATAAAACATACTTGTTTCTAATTAACTGTTACCAAAGCATGATCATTTGCAACACTATAATCTGCAGGACATTTTGAAGTTGAGGAAAATACATAAAGATGTTAAGATAATTCTTGAGAGCATAGGCTGTGATGTGTTTAGAGTAGTCTTTTGAACGTGTTATAACACAGGTATATTTAGAATATTTATGAGTTGTAATGCTAAGATAGTAGCTTTTGTGTAAGGACATTCCCACACTGATATTATCTGGGCTTGTGTCTGAATCATAGTGTCTCTAATAATGTTCTTCTTTTATATTGTTTGTTTTGAGCTAGCAGCACCATGCAACCATGATGCTGCAGGCAGTGAAAACCATGACCATTGGAATAGGTACTAGCAGGTTCCTGCGCTGTTTTGTTTGCTTGTTAGTTATGTTTGGCAGAGAACCAACACAATATCAGGTAAATACATAAGTCAATGAAAAGTATCCTTCAAATTATATAAAACTCTTAATGAATGATTATTCTGACAACAAGCCAAAACTGTGACATGTCAAGTTACTGATGAAAAAGGTTCTTCTTTTCTGTCTCAGTAAGAGACAGAGCTTAAAGAGCTTAAGTTATTTTATTTTATAAGAGTCTGTTGAGATTCTTGTAATTTACCAAAATCACATTTAAAACCACTGATAGGTGAAGTGAATAACATCGATTGTATCATTACAATGGCACCTGTCAAGGGGTGGGATATATTTGGCAGCAAGTGAACAGTCAGTTCTTGAATTTCATGTGCTGGAAGCAGGAAAAATGGGCAAGTGTAAGGATCTGAGCAACTTTGACAAGGGCCAAATTTTGATGGCTAGACGACTGGGTCAGAGCATCTCCAAAACGGCAGGTCTTGTGGGGTGTTCCCGGTATACAGTGGTTAGTACCTACCATAAGTGGTCCAAGGAAGGACAACCTGTGAACTGGCGACAGGGTCATGGCCGCCCAAGGCTCACTGATGCGCGTGGGGAGCGAAGGCTAGCCCGTCTGGACCAATCCCACAGAAGAGCTGCTGTAGCACAAATTGCTGAAAAACTTCATGCTGGATATCTATGGCCATGACAGAAAAGGTGTCAGAACACACAGTGCATCGCAGCTTGCTGCATATGGGGCTGCGTAGTTGCAGACTGGTCAGAGTGCCCATGCTGACCCCTGTCCGCCGCCGAAAGCGCCTACAATGGGCACGGGAGCGTCAGAACAGGACCATGGAGCAAAGTAAGAAGGCAGCCTAGTCTGATGAATCACATTTTCTTTTAGATCATGTGGACGGCCGGGTGCGTGTGCATCGTTTACCTGGGGAAAAGATGGTAACAGGATGCACTATGGGAAGAAGGCAGGCCGGCGGAGGCAGTGTGATGCTCTGGGCAATGTTCTGCTGCTTGGGTCCTGGCATTCATATGGATGTTACTTTGACACGTACCACCTACCTAAAGATTGTTGCAGAACACGTACACCCCTTCATGGCAACGGTATTCCCTGATGGCAGTGGCCACTTTCAGCAGGATAATGCGCCCTGCCACACTGCAAAAATTGTTCAGGAATGGTTTGAGGAACATGACAGAGAGTTCAAGGTGTTGGCTTGGCCTCCAAATTCCACAGATTTCAATACAATTGAGCATCTACGGGATGTGCTGGACCAAAAAGTCCGATCCATAGAGGCCCCACCTCGCAACTTATAGGACTTAAAGAATCTGCTGCTAACATCTTGGTGCCAGATACTGTACCACAGGACACCTTCAGAGGTCTTGTGGAGTCCATGCCTCGACGGGTCAGAGCTGTTTTGGCGGCACGAGGGGACCTACACGATATTAGGCAGGTGGTTTTAATGTTGTGGCTGATTGGTGTGTCTTCATATTTACTGTAAGTAAAACCACTTCCACACTAATATGTTTTCGTTTGCAAATGCTACTCTGAGATGGCGTTTTTGTCAATTGAAAGCAAAGCTTTTCGAAAAGGCTCTCCCAAGTGGATACATTTAAAAATGCCTTCTTCGCATTGTAGTGTGGACAGGAAAAATAGAGATATTCTAAAATAATGCCGTATTTGTTGTCGTGATGCAGTCATGTGATCCATTCAACCCAAAACAATCAAGATGGCGGTTCATGTTTTAGTGGCATTGTTGTTCCTGCTATTCACTTGATAGCGTTGTTAATGATAATATTACTTTAAACAACCTTCACACTGCATTCCTTCAAAGGCATCAGGAAGTTTACTCAGAATTGCTGTCCCGCGGCAGAACACGAGGACAACTGCATTTCAGATTGTACATGAAAATGACACAGGGTGACGCATCTCACGTTTTTTTTTTTTTTCTCACATGGGCAGAAAGGGGATTTAAGCATTTTCAAACGTTTTAGTGTGGATGAGCAACTTTTGGAAAAAGCTTGAAAACGGCCATTTGGATGGAGAGCGTTTCATAAATAAAAATGCCATTTTCAAATTTATCTGGATTAATGTGGACATAGATGATTCTTGTTATGCTATCAGTGTACACTGAAAAAATAAAAAATAAACATCCTTAAACAAGATAAATTCACCTATTAATAAAACTTCATAAAATACTAAGGGTAATTTTCAGAAAATTTATAATTTATAAGTTATACATACGTAAGTGTATTATATGAGTTTATTTTATCTTCTGGCACTGGCAGATTTATTATTAATTTTTTTTTCACAAGACAAAATAGAGTACACTTGTGTTTTAGATAAATACTCTGAAAACAAGCCATAATATCTTATGCAATTTTACCTATCAGGTAAATTTATCTATACATAAATGTATCTATATTTTAAGAACATTTAGATATAGTAATATAGATGTAACTTTGTACTATCTAGTGACATCTGTTGTTGAAACTTAAAATTGCAAACAATTTGCAGAAGAACACTTTACATCAGTCATGTTTCGGCACTGCTCTTTTGGCGGATTAATCTCATGATTTGAGCTTTGCCTGTGTAAGATTGCCTGTGTGTGATCATGACTGGGAGTTATTCATAACTGGAGTCATAACATGCTATTTTCATGTTGATATTATGTTATGCAATTAAACATTTAAAACTGAAATATTACTTGCTTTGATGAAGATAAAAAACACTCCATATTACATATTTTGAATTAATTAATTTTACGATACTACACTCAAAGTGCTTTTCATTGAGAACGTCCTGGTTACTTTCGTAACCTTCGTTCCCTGATGGAGGGAACGAGAAGTTGTGTCGATGTAGTGACACTAGGGGTCACTCTTGGGAGCCCCAAACACCACTGCTTTTTTGAAAAAAGGCCAGTGAGAATTGGCGAGTGGAATTTGCATGCCACTCCCCCGGACATACGGGTATAAAAGGAGCTGGTATGCAACCACTCATTCAGGTTTTGTGCTGAGGAGCCGAGACCAGGTCCCGGCCATTTCAGCGGGTAGTTCAGCATTGTGGCAAGAGGGACACAATGTCTCGTTCCCTCCATCAGGGAACGGAGGTTACGAAAGTAACCAGGGCGTTCCCTATCTGTCACTCACTCGACATTGTGTCGATGTAGTGACACTAGGGGTCCCTATACAAAATGCCACAACTATCTGAACTGTGTTACGTGAACTGGTGGTGTGTGATGGGCAGATCGCTGTGTGCCTCGTAGCCAGCACACCAGGCCGTCACATAACCTCCCCCAACGCTCTTATGAGCGTTGAACGGTCCATCAGGAACAAGTCGTCTGCCCAACTATAGGGACAGTCTAGCCCAGCCAAGGCCTTTTTCCCTCTCTTTTCTCCCATAAAAGAGTGAAATTTGTTAACTGACTGGGAGCCATAAGTGTCTGCGTCGGGGGGTGTCCCTCCCAAGGGGAAGACACCATGGAGACCACACCCCACCCAAAAAGGGGGGGGGGGGGTATTTTGAGTGGAATACATCACATGGACAACCATTTAACCTGGCTGTAACAACCATTATAACCTGGGGTGGGGGAGCATGTCCCCCTTCTCTAAAACCTTTTAGGCAATGAAGCCTCTGGCCTATTTTATCTATTTATATTTTTTAGGAAATTATACATGATTAGTTCATATTTTAAGTTTCGGCTCCCATGCAAGGAAATAGTAGGCGGCCACCTAACTGACAGCTTTAAGACCCATCAGCAGCCTCCATTAACCGGTCGGTTCAGCAGTGAACAGAACCAGAGCCAGGGCCGTAGCAGGGTATTCTGGGCCCCCTGACTCTATGTTGCTCTGGGCCCATTTCCTATTAAAAAATACTGTTTAGAATTTGTTGTGGTGCCCCCCTGGATATGTGGGCCCCTAGAATCATTACCACTTTTCACCCCACTAGCTACGGCCCTGACCAGAGCACAAGCAGTTAGCAGAACAGGCAAGGAGGTACAGCCATCACCTATTGCTTTTCAGGACTACAGGTCAAACAATGTCAGTTTAATTACGTTTTTTTTACTTTTAAAACATGTTGCTGATAATGAAAGTAATTATGCTACATCATAACTTTGTGTGGAGAGTAACACGTAATTTACTTTGCATTAAAAATATCAATTTCTCACCATCAGTCCTTTGCATGAGAGCGTGCACTCTCTTCTCACACACACATATACAGCGCACAGGGAGAAAGACTGAAAGAGAGTGTGTGTGCACTCATCTAATTGAAGAAAGAAAGGTGCACTTAAGCCATAGACACAAGTTTGGTTTGAAAGAAAATTGATGCTCTTGGTTTAAGTTGTGTTCTTTTTTTTTTTTTTTTTTTTTTTTTATTTATTCTTTTTTTTTTTATTAAATTCACGAACCCCCATTTGGGAAACCCTGGTCTAACATATATCAGCATAAAAGTTTAAAAGATTTTAAAAAAGAAGAATTAGGGGAATCAATAAATTATGAACAATTTACTGCCGTTTTTTAGTTAATGTGTAATCATGTAATCCTTAAAAAAGTAACTAATCTGATTGAGTATTTTAAAATGTAATTTAATCTAATAACAAGTACTTGATTTTTGTAGTCTGATTATGTAATCGAGATTACATGTAATCAGTTACAACCCAGCATTGCACACACACAAACACACACATATTGGTTTAGCTATCCTTATGAGGACCCTCCATAGACATAATTATTTTTATACTGTACAAACTATAGATTATATCCCCTAATTCTAACCCCACCCCTAAACCTAACTCTCACAGAAACCTTTTTGAATTTTTACATTTTCAAAAAAACATCATTTAATCTGCCATTTCCCTCGTGGGGACCGCTGGCTGGTCCCCACAATGTAGGTGATCTCAGGTTTTACTATCCTTGTGGGGACATTTGGTCCCCACAACGGAGGTTAAACCTGTACACACCCACACATTTACAGTACACACACACACACACACACACACACACACACAAATAAACTTATTCAGTCATTTGCTCTGTGTAATTTCATGAATAACCAGATCTTGTATAGCTAAATGCTATTTAGCAGTGTTGTTTTCTTTTTCATCAAGCTCTATCCATAATATGTAACTACATTGCAACACTGAAATCTTGAAATAATGTCCTCAAAAAATTTCCAGACCCAAATCTATTTAGATGATTCATACTTAACAACACTGCAAGGCAGGCGGAGAAATAAAGGTCTGTGAGGTGCTGTTTTCTTATGAGAGTGTGTAGCAACAATGGTATTTTTATAGTTGATTGTTGATTGCAGAATTATTGCCTAATCATGTGAGTATCCATTTCATTTGCACAATAACTTTATTATATCTTTTTTAAAAGGTAAATATAGTTTTATTGCATTCCAAGCTCTGAATGAGCCAAGAATGACTTATTGTTCTGCCCCAACGTAGTCTGGACCTGGTTGGAAAAAAACAATAATTTCAATGCATATTCTCCCATATATATATATATATATATATATATACACATCTTATTCTGATAAAAGTCATTAAACCTCTCTCTGCTCTTAGTAACTGGTAAATCACATTTTAACGGAGGAAACTTATCTGGAGAACCAGACTGTTGATGTAATCTAAAACAGAAAATTTAATGCTAGAGGGCTTGACATATTCCTGCAATTTCCTTAGCATGTGTTGAGACTGGGAAAGAGACAGAGAGATCGAGATGCAATTATGTAGGCCTGAAGTAATAGCTGATATCATCTAATCAGAGCGGTGAAATAAGAAGGGCAGGGCTCAGCACCACAGCTGCACGGACTACAACCTGACCATTTCTCAGAGGCGGAATAGAGCAAGAAATTACTCTACAGCTCACAGATGGGAGTGAAAGAAAACAAAATCTGGAACAGAAAAAGTGGGATAGGTGTTTGAACAGCCGCTCCACATCTGTTTATTTAAAGAAGAAACTATTGTGTCATACAGTTATTCTAAGCTTTGCGGTGGCCAGCGTTTAGGCCCACAGCGATTGCTTTGCAAATACACCATTTGTTTACTCCCGCAAAGTGTGCCCCACAACATAACAGGGGCCACAGCCAAAATGTTGCCAAAGGGGGTAATCGTACTAAAGGTTTCACGTTACCCACCTACTTTGTTCTGTTCATCTCTATAACCAGACAGGTCAGACCAATCTCCTCGACAGAGGTTTGGAGGGATAGGCATGATAAGGAGTCCTAAGTCACACATAAGGCCTAAACGTTCTCAGGAATGCAGGTGAATGCAGACACTTCTAAGGATGCAAGCTCAATTTTGACAGTGTTGAGTTCCAAAATGTATCAGACTGCAATTCATAGCACAACGTAATTATGCATTGCAATCTAAATATTGCCACAAGGGTGCTATAATGGACATCACTGTGAACAGTTCACTTGTATGGTGAGTTTTTTCTTTAAAGCCAACTTTGGTCATGGCGCAGCAACAGTTTGAGGAGAATGTTGCTGTGCAAGTAGGTTAAAGTTAATATATGTGTAGCAACTTGCCTGAATAAGAACACATCCAGATTAATGGCACAGAGTTTTGAAGGTAACTTTATCACCCTCTTGAGTACAGAGGTTTATTACAGCCACAGTAATGCGACAATGCACGCTAGTATGTTCAACTGAACTGCACATTGGCAATGTGTTGGCCAAGAGCTTGCATCTGCGTACGCGTACTAGCATAAAGTATGTTTCTGGCCTTACCCTTTAAAGTCACAAGATTTACTGAAGGTTCAGCTATCTTGTATTTTCTTGCCAAGCACTATAACTTTTATAAATGCCTCTTTGAAATACCAGTACAGAGCTGAAAATACAGAGAACCTCTTTCCACTATAACCACAACTTGACAGGTGTGGTTATGCTGTGAATATTTTTTACTACTATGCTTTAGAAGTATATGTGGAATTAAATGGAGCTTGCCAAAAACATCAACAAATTGGTGCACTAAATATTATAAAAGATAGTGATAGCAGAGTAGTGATTAATATGGGTGTGGGAAAAAATGTTGCCTAATAATTTAGTGAAAAATTTAAGGTTTTAAAAATATCAGGATTATTTGAACACCAGGCCACATAGCTAAACCTTTATCCGAATGTAAAGCTCTCAGGTCTGCTTAATTTGCATGACTACAGTGTTGCTCTTTTATTTCTAAAAACTATTAATGTCCCAAAAAATGTTTGTGGTTGCCACTTGTTTTACTGTCCGCTTTTGTTGTGTCTAATACAGTAAAATTCTTCTATGCTGCACTCCATGTTTGTTGGATAAAGGTCTCATGTCTGTGAGGGGTTATGTCTTTATTGACCAGCCCATATGAACACATGGCATTCTTCCGCTTTTTGCAATGGTATGATGGGCCCTTAGGCCTGTATAAATAGTCACTTATAGTAGGGAAAGGCAACTGTGCCATGTGTTGGAACAGCTGGTCTGTGTGCGAGTGTGTGCACTGATCAAGTCAGTTAACATGGCCATGGGTTCAACCAGGACTTGGCAAGATATCTCCCCATATATCTGTTGTCAGTAAGAAGAAGACAGGATGGCAGCTGATGGCAATACTGGAATGGAATGAGGGTGGAAAAGGTTTTCAGTTAGCATCCTCCCTGACTGCAATATTGATGTCTGGATTCCAGAGTCCACTCCACAAAGATACACCTAATACTTTCTGACAATCTGAATGACTTTCAATTACTTGGTTTTTGGACTTCTTTTTTGGAGAAAATTGACAGTGCAAAACAGTTTTTTTTTTCCAGATTCAAAAGAGAGCACTATTAAAAATAATCGGAATATGTAACACACCAAACCAATATTGTGATTTTGTTATGTTGCATTATAAAGCTAATTACAACTACAACCATTTTTTCTGAAGAGTTTTGGACAACTCAATGGGGCAGCTGTCTATATCTCTATCATGGTGCTAACAACAGTTGTTGGTGTTTTTAGAGCTGCAATAAACCCAATAGCAGCTGCACTGGAGTCAAAACATTCTAAAGGAATGCTAATATCATTTTTATCATAATTTGGAACTTATCCTATTAGAATTCTACAGGAATCAGATATGAATCAATTCAGATCCTACTGGATAAACTGAAATTCCCATTTTTCAGTTTATTTTTTCAGAATTTCTGTGATTCCAGCAGGATCTTAGCAAATTCTTGGAGGATCCTTATTTGAGCCCATTTTAGTTTTCAATTATGTGAGATATTCCATTAGTTCATCAGTGTTCCTTTTGGATTTTGAGCAAGCGTTAAAACTGTAGAGTATGTTCTGGCCCATAGCAGTTTGTAGTAGTCATTTAAGTGGAAACAACTGAAAGAAGTTTTGGCGCTATAGTGTTTTCTGATATCTATTATACAGATTGCTTAAAAATAAATATAATTATTTAGTACAGTTGCTAAAAACAAAAGATAATTAATTAGTTCGCCTAATTATTTAATTAATGAATGCAAATGTTGAGTACAACATTGTTGAATTCATAGTCATAGCTGCACATAAGAAAAGGAGCGACAAAATTATGTGAGTTTAGTCTAATTACAACACGAGTGAGTTTTTGTTTGGGGTCATCCATGAGGGTCAGGAATTTGGCAACAGCACCCCATGGATTATTGTAAGGAATCTGTTTCTCATTAAACCCTTCAAAAGTGTAAGAAAGGTATTCTTAGATTAAAGCATAAAGTAAAGGCCAAGGGCACATTCTTTCACTGGTAAGTGTGTTTCTTATTTTAAAACCTTATTGGAAGTACATGTTGAGCTATAAAATCATTATCATAATCTGTGGACATTCTCATTTGTTTTAATGATTGCATGATAGCTTAACAATATAAAGATATGACACAAAATATTGAGCAAACAAACATATAAATAACACATATTATATTATCAACCACTTAATGCTATGCTTCTAGCAGTGTAAATATTCCCTGTCCATTTCAATTAGCTTATTAGCCATAATCACTGTGCTTTAAATTCTTAGCTAAATATTCATATCCATATAAATGGATTGTTTCTATACATTCTGTTCATGCAGACCGATATGTTCTTTCCCTGTATAATAAACACATATCACTCATTAAAAAGACCCACAAAATCCCATCTTGTTAGTGTGTATTATTGCACTAAAATATGGTATCATGAACAATTCATCCAAACAATGTTTCTCGATTGAAATTTCTCTTGTAATCAGCAGGGAAGGACTTCATTTGTGCGGTGACTTCATTGTGTATGCCCCATAAATTGCATTATTGAGGCATGTATCCCTATTTTAAAGCTGTATGTTATTAATTTAAAGTAATGGAATGTAGATCACTTTCTTGTTCGAGCATGCCAAAGAGCATAGTTGTTTATAAAATGATTTCCTCACTTTTTAGATCACCTTTAAATCCATGTAAACATTTCAATGAAATAGATTGAGGTATTAAGAAAAAAATGGGAAGAATGGTGTTTGAAGAGGGCAAATTGCAAGGCTAGCTGTGATTGTTTTGCTGTGACATTAATTTATTGTTGCTTAGGTAGTTGCTGGCCTCTCTAGTAGATACAGAGTGAAGTCGCTATTGTCTCTATTTCCAATCATTGCGTTCTCAATATATTGGACTGACTCAAGAGGTTTAGAATTCCCTACACCATCACTTGGAGCTACTGTGAAAACGTCATTGTCAGATCTGACCATCCATAACTGACATTGAGTTCATTGTTTAGGGTCAGAAGATCAGTGCACAGTGGCCTGAAGGTACATTCCTTACCCCAGAGTACTGTTTGAAACACAAACCCCCTTTGTGCAAGGTGCACCCACTGATCTTCAATCCTAAACACCAGCAAATGCACCCATTCAACTTGCATGTTATCATTTTACACAAGAGGAGTCCACCTTTTTTTCCCAATGCTCACAGTTACATTTTATATCTGAACCCAGAGGTGAAGTTACTGCTGTTGGTAAAAGTCTCTTTTTCTATTGTAATCGAACAGACAGTGAACTGAGCCAGGATCACTTTCAAAGACATTCCTTTCCTGGATCATGCTGAATTCATATTAGGTTGAAATGCATTTCCATTTGCTGGCTTTCAGATGAAAGATTTTATTTTATAAAAGTTTGTCTAAGAGGACAAAACTTATAAAATTAAATCTGACATGGTAACAGCGAACATACATTTTAGCAAAAGACAAATGTTGCTGAAGTGATATATCTCTTGAAATAAATCCATTACAGATGCAGTAACATCTGATAAAAGAAAAATGCATGTAAGACTTTCCATGACACATTTGTTACATTCCTTCATAAAAACCCAGATATAGATGTGTTTGATGAGAAACAGAAAATCACTGGCCTGAATGAGACTTAAAGTTGATGTGTGTAATTATTGTGAACTGTCTGCTTCTGCAGTGAGTTTTTTTTTTTCTTTCAAATCAACTACTGCCATGGCAGAACAACAGTTTGAAGAGAATATTGTTGAGCAAGTAAGTAAAAGTCAGTATATTTAAAGCAAAAGTATTTACAGAATGTTCAACCGAACTTGCGAGTATGTTTCCAGCCTTAGCCTAATAGAAGTTGAAGAAGGAGAGTAAAGGCCAAAGTATACTTCTAAAATCTAAAATATAACTCTTTGAAAACACTTCTCTGGGCTCTCCCTCAACAATAATTATCTTTGTAGCCTGACGGAGAAACATAATAAAGGACAGGGAATGTATAAACCGCATGTATGAGTTTGTCCATGTTTTTTTTTTTTCACAGTGCAGCTAGTCTTGCCTTTCCGAGATTCTCATTGGTCAATGCATGCCTACGTCAGAGTGCACTGCAGCAAAAGTTAAAATGTTCTCAACTTTAGTTTGTATGAAGGAGCGTCTCCATCTCAAACCTTTGCGTACCCCCCCATCCTTCCGACGCACCAACCCTGTTAAAATCTATGAATTTGTGTAGGCATCCTTGAGAACAAGTAGCAACATTCTCCAAAAATCTGGAGAGAGGTTTACTTAAAAAAAGCCTAGGAAACAATTTTCACACAGATATTGCTAGTAAATTTAACAGACCATATTTTCAAGTGAAAGCTACACAAAATTCTTGGTGATTTTAATTAGAACTTCTCAAGTAAAGTTTACTTTGTAATACTATGTTTCAAGTCAATTTAACTCACTCTTTGTTAGTACATTTTACTTACTGTAAGCAGTGTAGCACTGAATTAAGCCAAGCTTTAAAAGTGTACTGGCATTTCAACGCTTTCTTTAATGTGCTTAATCATGTACCACATGACACACAGGAGCCTTCCACAGGGACGCTTAATGCTTTGTAGCCTATTAGACAACATCACATTGCTTTAATGGCAATAAAAACAGACTCCAGAGCTGTGCACAAAAACCTCAACGTTTGGTGCATAAAACATGATGACGGTAATAATCAACAGATAATTGTTTTGATCATAAACAGATTTTTAGTAGAAATTTAACTTCAAACTTCACAAAACAAGAAGTTACCAAACGTAACAACAAAATAAACAATAAAACTGGTGTTAATCAACTTGCAACCAGTAAAACTATGAAAGCTCATTCATTATTTAAGCCCGGTTCATACTGGGAACACCAGCTTCGAAAAAGTTAAGTAAAACTGACTTATTTTATGTACCGGTACCTGTAAAATTTACTCAAATTAGCAAATAAATATGAAAAGGTTTTCTCCTTTAGGATTCATGCATGATGATGCATTATAAAGATAAGAAACCATCATAAATAATATTTACTTATAAGCTAGAGCATTCATTTTTACACGTTTGAATTTACTTAATATTTTCAAGTTCACACTTAAACTAACTTATTCAATGTAGAAAGTGCTTAATCTTTTCTGGTACATTTACTTCACCACAAAATAATGTTTTACAGTTATGTGGGGAAAAAAACTACTAGGGGATTTAATAACATTTCAGCCTATGCGATCTTTGATGTCATAAAATTCAATGTTTTGATGCTGCTGAAGAATGCACGTCATATATATCTGACAAAGTCAGACAAACAGCATCTGCTGGTCTCTTCTTTTCTTTTTTGCTCTGAGGTAATCTAAACCTTTTGGAGAGACCATTCCTGACCCATCTTGCCCCACCCCCATTCTCCCGCCCCCTACTTGACGTCGAGACTTGCAACAACAAACGGTCTGACCAATAGGAATCCCCAAAACTTCAGCAGGAGTAGAGTGGATAAAGCAAAACTAGCGGGTCAGAAAGGGGCCAGTGTGTGAATTTGAACACGCTGCGCTTTCCTCGTGTTATTTATCTGTTTGCGTCCCGATGCGTACTATATATGACGGACGACAAACGCACACTCGTGAATGTATCACTTCGGTCAGCCAGTCGGTGAAATCGCAAGAGAACTTTATATGCTTGGAGTCAGCGAGCACATTTGAACGTGAGTGTGAGAAGCGAGAGGACGAGCTCCTGAGTTCCTCACTTCTGCCCACAAGAAAGGCAGCGGTGGAAAGAGGAATCACCGTACTGTCACACGGACACCAACCGGGAAGATGGAGCGAACCAACCGTTTGCCGGAGATAGAACTTTTACCAAACCAGGCTCCTTAAAACAAACAAACAAACAAACAAACAAACAAATAACAACAACTATGGATTACACGAAAATCTTTATAGATTTACCGTAACTGTGGAAATATACTGTAACTGATCAGACCAGCACAAAAACGATTGTTTTCTTCTTTTGGATGGACCTTGCAATCTTGAACGTAAAGGAACGTCTTAATCATTCAATGCATGGTCTGAGCTGAGGGATTTTCCCTCACAAGCTGTAATGGAAAAATGAAATATGCGTGTTTAAAACGGACCTGACGCCAGCCAAACTTACCGCCTTCGACATGGCAAATTGTGCAAGTTTGGTTCGGGGTGCGTGCACACTTATTTGCCCTTTCGCTTGTGTGTTTGTGTGTTTTGCTTATTTTTCCATCGCAGCCCCCAACCACCACGGCCGTAGGTTGATCTGTTGGCAAGCGATATTGAACTGTCAGTCGGAGCCTGAGTGTCATTACGCCTATGATCAGTATTTGCACGCCTGTGACCCCATCCTTACCGGCCAGAGGAGGAAATGTCCCAGTCACTGCATCTCCTCGCTGGTTCAGTTAAACCTGACCAAAAACGGTCCGGCGCTGGAGGACTGCAGCTGCTCCTCGGACCCCCGCTGCCTTGAGACCAAACGAGCCATCGAGCCGTGCCTGCCAAAAACCAGCAGCATGGGCTGCACCGAAGCCCGGCGGCAGTGCGAGAGAGACAGCCAGTGCCGAAGCGCGATGGGCGAATATTTAATTCACTGCGGTAAACTGTTCAGCGGCTCCAGCTGCTCGAACCCTTGCCGCAATGTCATCGCGTACATGCGAAAACTACCCAAAGCGCAACTCTTGGATACTTGCGTCTGTGACGGATCCGAGCGCACTATCTGCGAGTTTATCAAAACTAGTATGAAAACCCTTTGCTTTGACTCTCCTCCCGTGGATGAAGAAGGCTCCAGTGGTTTGGACGATGATGAACAGGATGATGAGGATTATCCATTGGAGTCTGAGGCCAAGGGGAACACAGGTTCTGCTTATGTGGCATGTTCTGTTTTGACTGTGGTGGCATCCATTTTGGCTCTTGTGCCGCTTCCTTGATCACTTTGAAGTCGAGTTATTAATCTGCTCCTGCAGCTGTTCGGGAATAGTGCATTTTGTCGCCTGACGAATTCGTCTCCAAAGAGTAGGCTACAAGTTGAAGGGATGTTCCAGGTTCAGTACAAATTAAGCTCAATCGACAGCATTTGTGCTATGATATTGATTACCACAAAAATAAATTCAACTTGTCCCTTGTATATATATATATATAAAGAAAGAAAAAGAAGCAAAAATCGCAGTACAGTACAATGTAAGTCAATGGGGCCAGTCAATAAACGTTAAAATACACACCGCTTCAAAAGTATAGCCACAATATTGTGTTAACATGATTTTAGTGTGATAAAGTCACCTACTAACCTTAAGATGTGTATAGTTATATCCAGTATTACAATTTTGTTGTCATGACAACATAACACTGGTAAATTCTGTAATCTGGTAAACATTGTAACAGGTAAATCCCTGATTTTATTACACTAAAATCATGTTAACATGTATAATGTTTATGGCTTGTGGCTATACTTTTAAAACAATGTGTATTTTAACGTTTAAAGACTGGCCCCAAGTAAACGAGACACAAGTTGAAATAACTTCTGTGGGAATAAACACTATGCCCCAAATGCTGTCGATTGAGTTTAACTTGTATGGAGTCCGAAACATTCCCTAAGAGCTTTGCTTGACATTAAGATGTTGTTCATATCCTGAAATTGTCTCATTGTAAATGTGCTTTGATTCACTATGCAAATTTACCGCTGCAACACATTTGGCCCAGTTGAACCATGCCTTATCTAATGTACGTTTATCAATTATCAAGCTAAAATTCTTATTCTGAAGTCATTTAAGAGCAGGGATACAAGGTACTGTAAGTCAGTCAACTGCCTTAAACACCTTTTCCTATGTCAGATACTGTTTTTTTGTAAAAGACTCCACAACTCGATCAATCTTATTTCCATAAAAGATATAGAAATGTTTATTTTGTTACATAGACATTTGAACAAATCCATGTTTTGATTACGAAGCTGCGCACTGCCAATGTAAAACTAGATTTTTAAAACATGAAAAGTATTTTTTATAAAGTTACAAACGACCTTGCACAAGTAACCTCTGTATAAAGTGTTTTGAATGCTGGAATCAATAAAGAGTAGATCTCTATATTAGCTAGTATGCGAGTATTCTGTAGATTTGATACACCTTATGAAAATACCAGAGGTTCACCAGAGAAAACTTTATTTTTTATCAAGAGTAACATTCAAAACAAAGGGTGATTATTCCAGCTTTAAAGGGAAGTTAAATGTTGTAATGTTGGTGTAATTATTTTTCTTTTTAAGATATTGTACAGTGTACAGATTTCAGAGAAAATTTTAAATGTGTTATCAAAGATGAACTATTTACTGTGTAGAAATGTATAAATCCACTGTATGACTGCCTCGGTGATGTTCTTTTTATAGAAGGCATAAAAACTAAAGTACAAAGATTCAAACTGAGTATGTGTATGATTTACATATATATATATATATATTTGCTATATTTCATAGTGTCCTTGTGAAGTTACACCGCACTGACACCTAAGGCCATGCATGGGCTGCAATGCTAAATCTTGATTATGCTATAGCTATCTGAGCAGAGCTTTTCAGGAACAGATTAAGTATCACACACAGAAGGAGCTTGAGGTGCTGACACGCGACTTAGCCAATAGAAGTGTTTGCTGAAGGCATTAACTCTGATATTTAGATATCTTTAGAATGTGAACACAAAAGCAAGTGGCTTTTTCCTGGGGTGTCCGTGTTACTTCTGGGCCAAGACAGACAGAGGTTTATTTATTTTTCAGTCTTGTTTGCTTAAAGGCCTATGTCAGCACGCCACTACCGTAAATAAAGGAGTTTGGTTCTTTCTAAATTGACAGAGAGAGACAGTAGCGGAACAACATGCATTGCAAATTGATTATCTTGTAACTACTTCTATATTTTGCACTTAAAGAATATTCTGGGTTCAATACAAGTTAAGCTCAATCGACAGCATTTGTGGCATAATATTGATTACAACAAAAATTAATTCTGAATTGCCCTCCTTTTCTTTAAAAAAGCAAAAATCTGGGTTCCAGTGAGGCACCTACAATGGAAGTGAATCCATAAACGTCAAAATACTCACTGTTTTAAAAGTATAGCCACAAAACATAAACAATATGCGTGTAAACATGATTTTAATGTGATAAAATCGCTTACTAAGCTTATCTGTGTAAAGTTATATCCAATTTTACAACTTCATTGCCATGATGATGTAATGTCAACAACTTTTTATGACTGAAACAACTTTACAGCTCAAATAACACATGGGTTTTAACAGAAGAATTAATGTAAGTGCTTTTGTAAAATTATAAGCTTCATATTTCTGCCTTTAAACCCTCCAAAAATTGGCCCCATTCACTTTCATTGTAAGTGCCTCACTGTAACCTCCATTTTTGCTTTTTTTTTTTTTTTTAAGAAAAGTAATTATGCCACAAATGCAGTTGATTGAGCTTAACTTGTATTGAACATGGAATATTTCTTTAAAATGGATTGATCTTTTTAGATACTAAAATGGAAAACCATCAGACATTTGCTCTTGGAAGGGTGTGGTCTCAGGTGGAAATAAAGTTAACATTAACATTTTCGTGTCTGGATGTGTTTTTCTTTAATTATTTTTTTTTTAAAGCATATATATTATCTGTAGCATGCCAGTCAGCTGAAGTGATAATTAATTACACTTATGAAGAAAGACTGTTGTTAAAAGCACATGTCTGGTAAAAAGCAAATCACATCAAACCAACATCCAAGTTTATCTTCTTGAAAATTATAGTGAAATTTGCTGAGAGTTGAATTAGTGAAGAATTGCTTACTACTACCGTCATTTTTACATAAACACATTAATAAAAAATAATTTGCATATTTAAACAGTTCAACTTTTAAAAAAGTAATTTGTAAAGGTCAACTTTTTACAGTGTTACCAAACTTACACTGTAAACCATTTAAAAAAATGTACCATACTATAATATGTTCTAAATGTTACCTTACGGCATGTATTTTACTTTTATGGCCATTCTATACGCTAGTTTTAGAAAGCGCAGATATTTTTGACTCTGTATAATCTAATGGCTTGCTTGATTGTTGATAAATGTTTGCCACAAAGGGAAAATTACATGTCTTCATGTTTTCCATCAGGGGCTTGAAGGTGCATTTTTTTAAATACACTGTATATTTTTCTAACAAACTCTCAAGATATTTGGATGTTGCCTCCATGTAATTTAAACATGTTCAGCTAGGCCTTTTTCTGTCTCTCCACTCCATGCTGTTAAAACCCACCACTCTTCATTCTCCCACCCTTGTCACCGGGGTCTTCAAATGGGGGCGATGGTTGCAAAATGTTTTATTAGAGTGGGGACAAGGGCCCTTCAGCTGGCTAAATGGAGAAATCGAGTGGCACTTTTGTCATGGTAATGTTAAGCACATAAAAGTTCAGCAGCAAAATGTTCATGCACTTCATTCCTCTAGCTCTAGCTGACACCTCTTCAGAGCTGAACCACAGGGTAGCATGTGGGAAAGATCCACTGGCCCCCAGTCCTCATACTCTACTGCTGCCTATATACTCCCTCAAGCATTGGGGGGTAGTTGAAGACCCTATTTTTTTCCTTGAAGCTCTCTTGCGGTCAGTCTCAGTTTGTGCAATAGAGCCCAGCATGTGCTGTATGAAATAATGAGAGGGCTCTTAGAATGGGCAATAGAATGGAACAATTGAAATCAAGAAACTAAACTAGTCATATCAGTGTGGCCTGTTTGATTAAAAGATGAATTTTTCCTGTAACTCTCCTGGAGAGGTATTGTGGGTGGAAGTGCAGAGGAGAGATGGATCGAGAGTGCTGCCATGGCAGTGTATTTCAGAGTAAAAATGCGTTTCCAATTGATGCCTTTATGCAAAGAATAATCAATTTAGTGTGTGTATTGAAGTGGGATGTTAGGATTTATGTGAGCAACCGTGACAGCTATTCAGTTTAATTAAATGAAAATGACAACTGACAATAAAACAAATTAAGAGTATCATGATGTTTTGTTAGACTATCAGCCCAAAGTCCCTTCTGAAAAAGTAAAAAGGCGAAAGAAAGAAAATTGACTTTAGTAAGCACAGTAAAAGTTTTATGAGATATTTCAGTTTCGTTGTGTAGTCACTCCCACCAAATGTCGATGCAGCTTTCTGTTTTAACAAAACTTCAAGAAAATTGTACCATTGCATTACCTTACATTAGTTCTTCTGGATAATGAACCACTTGTTGGGCCATACACTTCACTTGCTGTGTTTTCAATTATCTCCTGGCACTTTAGGAAAAAGAAATGTGTTTCGTGTCCAAGAAAAATGGGGGAAACTACAGGAAACGTCACAGCAGGGCTTTCAGCAAAATTTCGCAACTGTTCCTTTGCCCATAAATTTTGATACTTTCAATACTTTTGTCAAAGTGTAGGTTAGACTAATGTTGTCAAACTCTGAGAAATTATGTGGTAAGTGATGAGACATGTAGACAGTTGGTATGGCTGAGCCTGGGCTATAAGCATTGAAACGGAAAGCTCATTGGGTAGGATTTATACTAATCCTTTAAAGTTAGGACATGGTATTTAATAGTGAGAATGCTATTAGCCTGTAGACTTATTCCTAATTACAGTTTTATTCTAAATGGTAAGACAAGTGTGCACTGGTCCTAAAACACATGATTTTTATTTTTGTCTTTTCTATTCATTTTGGTTTTTCCATTCTTTGGCCATTAGGGAAAAAACAGATTTTTTTCTTCACCTAGCTGCCACTTTGATTTCATCATGGAAGACTTTTGTTGAGTTCACAGCTCTTTGAAACGAGTAAAAGGATCTCAATCCTTACTCGCTAGAGGGGTCTGCTTCTTTTGCCTGAGTGCAAAAGCTCAGGATTAAACCGGCCACAAAGAGATCACTTACCTGAGAGTTTGCTTAGAGCAGCTCTCAAATCTTGCATGCCATATATGGTGCAATAGAGAAAGCTCAATGTCCCATTCTTGTATTGTTAGAGCTACTGGAAAAAGTGTACCAGTGTTATTGATTGATAGTATTTGTTAGTGATAGTGTAAACATTGATGTGCGATTTGTTGAAAGTGAGGCGTTCTTGATCTTTCCAGATGGAGATAAGCAATAACATTTTGAAATGCTATTGCCATAGTTGGTCACTGTTGGTAGTATGTACACTGAGTTGAAGATTCACAGCTTATTGTTTAGGGCTATGCAGCAGCATGATAACATTTTGACCAATTGAAATGACAATACTTACAGCAGGTGCTTCTTTTAATGCTGTACAATATAAGTAAAGATTGTGGACCATTTTTGGTCATCTTTAAAAAGTAATAAAAAAATAATTGGTCCCAATATGGTGTCTTTAACCACTGTGTACTTAAGCATTTGATACAAAGTACTTATTATGTACATATGTGTTGTTGCATTGTATTTACATTTAAAGTACCTGCATTTAATTACATTTGTAGTTACACTGTTAACCTTACCCAAAACCTTAACCTAACTACTCCTAAACCTACCCATACCTCAACTTCAGTAGCAGCAAATGTGAATCTTGTGAGAATTTTGCAGGACAACATGTAGTTACACAGTAAATACATAGTATTGTATGTATTTTAATGTTGGTACATAGTAATTAAAGACACCTAATATAAAGTGGGACCAAATTATTTACCCACCTTTAAAAACCATTATAACTTTTTTCCCCCATGGAGCACAAAATTAAGGGCGATAAAAAGGACCAAAATTACTAAATAAAGAATCACAAAAGTGGTCCATCTGACTCATATGCCACATTTCAAGTCTTCAGAAGCCATACTCTATGAAAGAGATTTTGTGAGGAACAGGCTGAAATGTAAGTTGTTCCGTTTTGGTCATTTTGGACCTTGACAGCCTCAGTCCTCATTCATTTTTAAAATAGATGAAAAAAGTGGCCTGAATATTTTGTGTTCCATGGAAGAATGTCATAAACATTTGTAACGACATGATGGCGAGTAAATAGTGACAGTATTAAAATTTTTTGGTGAACTATTTATTTAAGACATCCATGTGGGTTGGCATCTCAAATTACATAACAATGCGGTATTACATGGACAAGGTTCAATGTCAATAAATTAAAGGAATATTTTACCCAAAAAAGAAAATTCATCATTTATTCACCCTTATGTAGTTCAAAACCCAAATTACTTTCTTTCTTAAACAGAACACAAAAGAAGACAATGCAATGAATATCCCTGTCCATCTTTCAAATACAGTTGTGGTTAATAGTGACTTACTTTAGAGCTTAAAAAAGCACCCAAAAGTATCACTGAAAAGTAGTCCATGCGAGTTGTCTTCTAGGTCATGCGATAGGACATGCGATAGGGTTGGTGAGAATCACTCTATAATTTAAGTAATTTTTCAATGAAAATCTTGACGTCTGTTGCTCGTTCACAGTGCACCACATGTTCACGCAAGAACTCGTGTTTTTCTGGCGCTAAACCATGCATATTCTTGTGTTAATGAAGTCACATGGGTTTGGAACAACATGACATTTTTGGGTGAACTATTCCTTTAAAGCTGAGGTCTTGAGAAGCAAAAGTAATTCATGCCTGCTGTGACAGTTGGCGCTAGGTGAGTGTAGCAGCAGAAATTCTAACACTCATGAGGGAATAATGGCAGATGAAGGAAAAGTTTGGCCGCTTGTTTTCACTCAGGAGGATAATGAGGTGATGGAGGGAGAAGTGTTGTTAACTAGAGCAGAGCATAGCCCATTTTTTGTACCAACAGCCATAAAATCCATCTGACAGGCAGCGCAGGAGAGGGAAACACACACGGGTGGAGAAGCCCCCAAACTGGGTAGAAGAAAAGGAATGCTGGTATAGTGGTTCCAGGGAATGAGAATCAGCAATAAAGCTGTAACAGACTGCAATCTTTGTGTTTGAGAAACAACATTTTCAAAGCAGAAAACAGGCATTAGTGTATGGCGCACATTCTCTCCTGGATCCCTCCTAAATTCCTCTGTCATCATGGGATTCAGATAAATAAAACGGAACTATTTTGTTTTGCAGACATGAACATCAAACAATTAAAGGTGTTGCAAGCAATGTTAGCCATTGTAGAACTACTCATATATGCACGTGTTGTGAATGTGCAAAATGACTGACAGACATAAAGCCCTCAACCTGCCGTGAATCACATTTTTGTTTGCTGATTACAGATCGACTATAGCGCTGTCACAGAGGTGTGATATTTCAGGACTCCTAATTCAGTGATCTGTTAGGTAATAGGGACATTTTCTAAGTGCTATTCCGTATAAAAATTGCTTACAGCACCTTAAAGTGATAGTTCACCCAAAAATGTGAATTCTCTCATCATTTAGGCTCCTCACCCTCATGCCATCCCAGATGTGTATGACTTTCTTTCTTCTACAGAACACAAAGATACTTGTACTTTCTTGTTTTGATTTTTTCAAAACTCCCCCCCACCCCCCCTGGAATCTACACCCTTGTCCAGATGACTCCAGTGGCTAAATTCATGTCTTCTGAAGCGATATAATAGGTGCATGTGTATACAGATTCAATATTTAAGTCTTTTTTTTTTTTTTTTTTACTATAAATAACTATAAATCAGAATGTGAAAGTGGAGATTTATAGTTAAAAACAATTTAAATTTTGATCTGTTTCTCACCCAAAGTGACTGCATCACTTCGGAAGGCATATTAAACCACTGGAGTCATATGGATTACTTTTATGCTGCCTTTATGTCACTTTTTGGAGCTTGAAAGGTCTGGTCACCATTCACTTGCACTGTAAGGAACACCAGAGCTGAGATATTCTTCTAAAAATCTTTGTTTGTGTTCAGCCGTAAAAAGAATGTCGTACACATCTGGATGGCATGAGAGTGAGTAAATGATGAAAGAATTTTCATTTTTAGGTGAACTATCCCTTTAAATGCTCAAGTGAAATAAGCTGAATTGGAATTTGACCACCAACCCTACACCTGATTCTCAGCATTTCCTAACCCTTCATAACCTCTTCTCACCACACAAACCTGACCTGGTATTCAAATGATCAGGCATAACATGGTCTGCTCTAAATTGTTGGCAGCATACAGCTGTTTAAGATACACGCTTGCACCCACAGAAGCAGGAGTCATCATCTGGCTTCTTTATCCAACCACAGGACAAATAAACTATCCCACAAACACAAGCAAAACACAAGCACATGTCGAAGGAGAAAGCAAGGAAGGACACAGAGACTGAGCAAATGAAGAGGCCGTGGGCAAAAAAAGGAAAAGAGGCAGTGTGTGGGGGGGTCAGGTTTTGCCTACACAAGGATAGTAAAACCTGAAATCACTTACATTGTGGGGTCCAGTCAACGGTCCCCACAAATTAAACTAATAAACATTAATAAACATTGTAAATAATGTTTTTTTGTTTTTTAAAGACAAAACGGTTTCTGTGAGGGTTAGGTTTACGGGTAAAGTTAGGGTATAGTTAATATCATTAGCTCAGTATATGAACAATTGAAGTTAATAGAAAGTCCCCACCTTGAAAGAAAAACAATATGTGGGTGTTTTGCTTAACACTGACCAAGAATGCGTCATTTCTCACTTACAACCACACAATATCTCATTCTGACTTATCGCTGCCCGTTATGTCTATTTACCAACACTACTATACTATACTATAGCTAAGAGTCTTCTTGAGAGTATATCCTTGTGTCTAAAAATAGAAGAAACTTTTAAAAAATGAGCGTGGATGGGATAAATCGATGTAGAAGAGAGTCAGAAAGAAGAAGAAAACTTGCTGATATGGGCATTGCTTAATTTCCACGGTCACAGGGCAGCTGTGAGGAGCAGCCTGCTGTGGAGGGCCATTTCAACTCCAATGGCTCCACTGACCCTGAAGAGCAACCCAGTCTTTATCTCAGCTTCACTCCTATTGAAAGAGGTGACTGGCAGGATTTATAGGGCCGATTTAAAGAAACAAGTCATTAATGGCAGTTTCCTATTGATCATCCCCCTGCCTCAAGAGTGTTGGTGTGTAGTTTTAGGGATTTAACTCCTGAGGAGATGAAAGTAAACAAGATGTTTGAGGAACACTGTTGAAGGAAAGGAAGGCCAGGACTGCACAGTGAATGAGACAGCAGCTATATGTTTACATTTTTAAAATCAGGTTTATTAATTACATTTGGTCAGTTTTGTCAGTAAAATAAAATTTTTTTTTTTAACAGAAATGTGTGTCCTTAGCAATAAGGCACTCAAGGCTGTGCTATATTATATGTTTATACTGTATATAATATATAAACACAATAGCACAAATACAGATATAAATATATAATTTATATAATTTATGTATATATGTATATACATTTTAAATGTATTGTAGTTTATAATTTTTATTTTGGATTGCATTTCAAAAATATTACCAAAATAGATTTTATAAACTAAATATATGCAAATTTACATTACATACAAATGTCAGATGAATCATTCCTAAACACTGAAGGGTTTCTGGAACATTCCATACTCATCTATACTTTCCAAACTTGAAAGTTCTCATCCCAGTGCTGTTAGATTACAGAGTAGGTTACCAACACTAGATTGGACCTTTAATTTACATGTTAACCTATAAATTCTCACAAATGCCAAATAAATGTAAATTCCACCATACAGCCTATATTTATCTTCTAAGACCACTACAAATTCACCCCAGAGCTCAATCATTATTTTCTTTGTACCATTTCTTTCTTTTTTTTTTTTTTTCTTTTTTTTTTCTTTTTTGTGGTATAGCTACAAATACTACAGAGGGAAATTATCTGTATGTTGGCATGTTAGAATAAGATCAGGATTTCACTACTCAAGTTATGTTGAAGGTGGTATGAACTGAACATATCAGAGCTGTGGTTAAAGAATCTGGTAGAAGTCTATTTCAAGTGAGTATTTGTATTTTCATTGAGATATCTTAAGCTACCCACTCAAAATGTTGTGTTAACTTCCCAGGAAACCTATAAACCTTGTTTTAAAGCAAGCGATAATGCTTTATAGCCAGACGTCTCAAACACGCCGCATCAAGTCATGAGTGCACTCAGCAGCGGTCACCATGAATTACAAAACAGAGCAACATCGAAGGATTAACTAAGTGCAATATCAATCAAAGGCAATAAAATGAAGAACACAAACAGAGAGGGGGGAAGGAGTGAAGAAAAGCTTGAACAGAATAAATAATGAAGCCTTAGTAAGGGAGTTGTTAAGAGTTAATAGTCTCTCAGAACCTGAATGGGGGCTGAGGGTCTCACTCTATTAAGTCGACCCCCAGGGCCATGGGCCAAATTGCACCCAGTTGTTGTCCTGAAAGAATTCATCCTTCACACATCCATTTCCCCCATTATGTTGCCTCTTTTCATGGCAAAGGCAATGCCAAAGTACCCATGCTTTGTGTTACTGACTTGGTACAATCCAAGAGAGAGTGTTTAAGTGAGAGAAAGAGTGCAGAGGGGTTATAAATATGTTAAATTGGTGTGCAAGTTTAAGTGGCTTTGTATAGCAATCACAAACAGGCCCTCAGCATAATGAATGAATTCAGTGCAGATGTATAGATATAATTTTACCACAAATCCAAAAAGAGGCACTGAATAAATATCAAAAAGGAATTATTTTCGCAGTTCATTTTAATTATTTGGTATGAAAAAAAAAAAAGCATTATGTGTGTTGGTGGTTCATTATCAACATGCCTCAGGGTTGCATGCATAGTTCTCAAGCTCCCTTTAGTCTCTTATTTATATAGGAATTTCCTGTATTTAAGATATGTGAAATTAGAAAATGGAGGAAACTCCCTTTAAGGCTTGTCTGAGGTCTGTTGTCTGGGCCACCTTCGTCCTTCATTCCCTAGAAATATAGACTCTGCTTCTACATACATAACAGAAAATCCCCTAAGTTTATGGCACAAACTTTCACACCCAAATTTACACCAATTTATAAACCAAATAGTTCAGACCCGAAATTCTGATTGGAAGAGCCATGTTCTAAGCCATTAAAATTACTATAAACACACTCAGCAAATGTCTGTGTTGCTTGGCAACCACAACAGCCTACAGTTAGGATACCAAACTATATTACAGTATATGGAAGAAGAATTGTTTTTCCAGATTATTGTTATTAATAAATGTAATTTTGGTGTCTTTTATCATATTGCTGTTTTATCAAACCAATAAGCCACTCAAGTTTGTGTTACAGTGATTTTACCACATGTAACATCACTTTCCTGTAATAAAATCAATGTAATGCATAGCTTCTTGTGGCTTATTGCTTCAATTTACTCCAGATATGTAGTTTAGATTCCATTTATTTTTGTTGAAGACTTTAATAAAGTAACATATACAGAGACCAAGTTTTTTATAAAGTACTTAACAAGTAGTTTTCTGAGCAAAAAACAAAATAACTCTCTCTGGTAACAGCTGCACCAGGGTTCTTCAGTATATTATGGTACATCAGGGTTTTTTGGTGGACAGAAAGAGAGGCAGGAAGTTAAAGATCAAGTAGCTAGAGAAAAAAAGAAGACATAAGAGCTTTGGCAGCCGTGGGCAATGAAAATCGCCAGAAACCCAAGCTAGAAATGAGAAGAGCGATACCTCGCTCTTGGACCAGCTGCCTTGAATCAGACCTGCTCCCAATGGGCAACAACTGCAGCAGAGCAGGGTCAAATATTCCCTCCATCCTTCCTCACAGACACATATATGGACCTCTTCACTGTTTTTTCCTCCCCCTCCTCCTCCTTCTAAAGCAGGAACCAAAATAACACCCTATTTGAGCTCTCGCTCTCTCTACATGTCCCCCTTTTTCTTTCATAATCACTTTATTTGTTTATTTGTATGCTTTCATAAACTTCATCAACTTGTTAAAAGTCATTCCTTCCTTCCTTCCTTCCTTCCTTCTTTGCTTCCTTGCTTCCTTCCTTCCTTCAATCCTTCCTGCCTTCTCCCTTTATTTGTATGCTTTCATAAACTTCATTAACTTGTTAAAAGTCCTTCCTTTCTTCCTTCCTTCCTTCTTTGCTTCCTTGCTTCCTTCCTTCCTTCCTTCAATCCTTCTCCCTTTATTTGTTTATTTGTATGCTTTTATATACTTCCAGCAACTTGATAAAAGACCTTCCTTCCTTCCTTCCTTCCTTTCTTTATTTGTTTATTTTTCTGCTTTCATAAATTCCACCAACTTTTTAAAACCTTCCTTCAAACATGCTCGCACAGCTTGTTGTTTTTTCTGTTATCTTACAGCCCTGGCCTATTGGCTTGGCTAAGAGAATACACTTGTACTTTGTAGCCTAACAAAAACAGAGGAAACAACAGCTGTTGCTTTCACAGAAAAGTTTTTCACTGCCTGACTCTGCCAAAGATTGGTGAAAGTTAAAAGGGATTGGTTGCCAAGGAAACAACTCTCACCCCTCCTCCCCAGTCTCATATACCCACACTCACTCTTCCTGAATGGGTATTGGTTTACAGCCCATATTGGGCGGCATGAGAGCAGATATTTGGCCTGGATCCTCCAGCCATCATTATGGCACCTTGATGAAGGACGAAGGAGGAATCCGACACAATTATTTCTCTTCTGACCCTGCTCGCTCAACACACTTGATGAGCGGGTGGGGGGAAAATGAAGAATTTTAATCAGAGATTCCTGACATCCTGCTCAGGGCTCTGTTCGCAGGGATTTAACTGGACAACGGTTTTGAGCCAGGTGTGTGTGTCCTGTGTCTCTGGACATCTTCCAGTGCCAGTGCAGCTTTATTAAATTGTTTCAAATTACAGCAGGTTAGCCCAGTATGAATAAGTGCAAGCCCAATTTGATGAATGATGTAGTGTTGGGTTTGAGTCCACCTTAGTCGAGTCCGAGTCAAGTCCAAGTCTTTAAACAATCGTGTCCGAGTTGAGTCCGAGTCCAAAAGGGGCTAAGTATAAAAAAATTGATATTTGCTTGAGCAGCAGCCGCGTTGGTCTGCAATCAGTCTGAAATCTTTAAATACAAACCAAAGAAAATTTCATATAGCTCTTCTTTATCCGCAAAAACATGGAGAATATTAATTTTGAGTCATACATTTAATAGAATTGTCCTTCAGAAGTGTCAGAGATGTAGGCTAAAAAAAGATGTGCATAAGTTACCCGGTGGTTTACAATAAAAATAAAAAAATAAAAAAGTCATAACCAACTAAATTCCTCTCGTAACATGAAGTTTAGCTTCATACACAAACCCTTTCATCGAATAATACATTTATTTTATAGTCTATAATTAAATTATAAACAAAACATTTCACTGCCCAAAATATCCTAATATTTTATTGTGCATAGTTGAATGTTGTGAATGGTGGACAAATGCTGTAAAAGAATGTATTTTTAGCAGCTCGTCAATGCTTTGAAAATAGTCAATCAATAATAAATAGGTGCTGTTTATCTGTTTAGAGTTGCTGTCTGCTTTAGCAATAACGCTTTTTTTTCCCCGACTATTTAAAAATTTACACAGTTAATTAATCAAGTTATTATGGACCAGTTTAAACTAACAACACTGCGTGGACCACAAGAGACTACAGAAGCATGACTACAGATACATTACACCTAAAAATACTTATCCAATATTAATACTATTTTTATGTATTTTTATTTCAATATGCTGTTTTTAGTAAACTGTGAGAGACATGATGTGGGTGACTTGACTCAATGAAGTTCTTGATTTCATGTTTTTAACCACGATGAAACCGCAATGCGAGCACCATCTTGGCTGCACAAACGGCACACGCAATTTTACCAGTTGTCAGGTCCCGTGTCGTGTGAAACTGCCTTGTTTAGTTTCTATTACATTGAATACATATCTGTCTTTATGTTTTCGTCATCCCAGCCACCTCGGTAGTCGATGTTATACAGTAGTCTCTGTAGCATTCAAGTGTATTGGTTGACTAATGAGTGTGCCTGTGCACATGCGTATGTGTGTGTGCGTGTTTGCTTAAACACAGTGAAACAACTCTGGCTACGTCTATGACTTCAGGGGCTGATAAAGCTGCATGCAGACAGAGATGTGTTCATTCATTTCTATTTTGTAATATTTTTTTTTTCATTGCATCACAAATGTCATGGAATCAGCTGGACTCGGAAAAAAATCCCGAGTCCCAAAGGCTCAAGTCCGAGTCCAGTTTGAGTAAAAATGCATCCGAGTCTGTGACAAATCCAAGTCCATTAAAATTGGACTTGTGACTCGGACTCGAGTCCGAGTCCAAACTTGAGTACCCCAACTCCAGAATGCTGTTTCAAGGGATAAAAAAGGGGAAACAATTCTAAATATTAGTCCATTCATACCATTGCAGGAAAAGTATGTGAACCCTTTTTACTGCTTCTTGTGAATAGCAAACTGAACATTTGTGAGTGATTTCTGACTACAAGTAGCTTTTGGAGAAGTCCTTAGAGATTCACATGTTAAGCTCACCTAGAACACATCTTAAATATCTTTCAGTCTTCAATTTTGGAGATTGAGATAAGCATACTGTTTAAAATGAGGAGAATTATGTAACCAAGGCCATTTTTAGGCACTTGTACAACATTTATCTGAAAACAATGTTAACCTAAAAATGTGCTTCATATTTTAACATCTAAATTAACTGGTTTAATTCAAGTCAAAAATGCTATTTACACCAATTGAATCAACCTGAATACGTTAGATTACACCAACAAAACACATTTCAAGGGTTAGATCAGGTAGAAATAGTTCCTTAAGGCTGATTTATACTAGTAGCCTATGCAGTAACCTGACATCCACCTCTTCAAAAATGTAACCAAGTGTCAGGTTGACCCAGACCACAACAGCTGTGATTGGTCCGCTTTGTAACCAGAGACCGACCCCATGGATGATAAAAAGATTTGAGATAGCATCACATTTTCTACAAGATTATTTTAATATCTATGTACAGTGTCAATTGATTTGATTTTGTTTAGTTTTTCGGGAGCATCTGCTGTTTTTTTATATTCTGTTTATGTTTCATCAAGTTACAAGTGAAAACATGACAAAAGCCACATCTGTTTACAACTAATAAACTCTGTGCTTGTTCTCTGGACTTTTGCTTGTTATATATTTAGTTTGTGAAAGAAACAATATTTGTGGTATTCTATTTGAGACCTCTCTGATCTGTATGATGTTTTGATAATATGTTTGACATTATGGTGTGCAGTAAATTATTAAAAGATAAAGTTATTAACTTAAAAGATTAAGTTATTAAAAATGGAACACTTCTAATTTGTCAGCAAATTAAAAAGCACCTTTTCAGAGTTGACTATATTGTCTTTACACATTATGAAGTCCAGCTTCTAAGCTTTAAAACAACACCCATTTTGTTTTGGACAAGCGAGTAGTTATATATTAATTTGATTAATTTTGTCAGCACGAAGTGTCAAAATATGCCAACATATTTTTTTTTCAAGTGACTTCAAAGCAAGCATATCATTTATGTCTGACTGGTTTTCTATTTGCATGGCAGGCAACATGTAGAATGAATAATATGTACCTAATTACTAAATTCTTTTATAAACTTGTTTTTAATACTACAATAATGTAATAAATATTTTTGAATCCACACATTCATTTGCCTTGTTTTTTTAATTAAATTTATAGTTTTTTCAGAAATGAACAGAAGTATAATCCTGTGTCTGTAAGGTGACAATCACAGGTCAACAGTTTTTACAATTTATATCCAGTCTTAATATCTTCTTAATATCTTAGGATCACAGTGGATACATTCTCATGCTGTTGGGAAGCTGGCAAAAATGTATGATTATATTAGCCCTCATCCAACGATTAATTAGTCATTCATAATAAATGACTGGGCTTAAATTCAACATTAGTATTCAAATTTGTTGACGCATAGCACATTTGTAAGACCAATTATATCTGTGTAAAGACTTCAGCTTGTCAATCTCCGGTTCCCTAAGGATGAGAATGGTGTTTATTAATGGCACAAGACAGGCCCAAGAACATTACAACAATTACAGATTTTAATGATGGGACCTTTCTGTTGCAATAACAATCTGGACACATGTATTTCATGGTAAAAATTTAAACTTTGTTGTGCTCTGTATGTCACAGTCAGTTTTGTTTTTCATAAAAGTTTTCCTTTCATCTTTTGAAAGATTTAGAGACCATGACATCCTACAAATATTTCTCAAGTAAAAAAGTGTCTCATTTAGTTCTCATTTAGCAATTAGGAGTCTGCAAATAATTTTTAATTTGCATGTGTTACTGTCTCTCCTGGTTTAGTTGTGGGACAAACCACAGCACACAATCACATCTCATGTTGTTATTTAACTTCTGACAAATGCTATGAGCAGGAATGATATATTCAAGACAGACCTCGGTAAACCTTACGATGCATTGGACCTTTTTCACAGACTGTGATGGCGCATTTCCACCTTATTTCGCAGCATAAATCAAACCTTTTTATATTTTCACATTTTTAATGATGTAATATAAATATATAAAATTATTTTTTGTGTTATAGTACCCTGACATTAATTTTTCAAAATCTTCAACACTATTGCCATGGGGTTTCAAATTTTTATTTTACTGTTGGAGCAATTGTGAACATAAAAGCAATATTTGCTGTAGTCTCCCATTCACCAATATAGAAGTTTATCACAACATACTGTAGTTTACTTCCATGTTTCAACCCCCGGAAAAGTGAAAATGGTCTGTTCCTAGCCCCCAATGCACATTATTCTTATTCTTATTAATGTTTAGAGCTGTAAGCCAAAACAATGGGCCTCAAGCCACTCTCTTTTATTTCATTTAAATTCTCACAAAGTAACATTTGCAATATTTGTGAGAGCAACTGAGTGTTACGCTCTCACACATTACATTCACTAAGGAATAATGCCATCACAAGTAAAATCCAGTTCATCCTCTTTCAAAAAGCAAGAGTGCAAAATTACATTTGATTAGAGGCACGTTTATGTATGCATAACCTTTCTCTCAGTTCTTTAAAAGATCTTAATATTGATCATCCTCTCAAGATGAGTTGCTTTTGTTATGAAATGGACCAAAGAGAGAGTAAGGACCTGCTGAAACTGTAAAAAGCATCTACAATTCCTCAGGGGATTATATCCCATTTATTGCTACTGTAGTATGACCTCTGTGTTTAAAAAAAAAAAATAACAGCTGAACCTCATTTCACAGAGAAGCCAATATTCCATTGTGATGCTCCCTAACATTTTTTAAGAAGTTGCCCTTTCAGCTGATCTGGAACCAGCTTAGTGTTTCTCCTCTAACAGTGAAGTTTAGTGTTTCTGGATCAGCACAAAAGCCTTCCAATTTGGGTGCCACAGGGGATGTTAGGCCATGTGAATTTGAACTTATGATTATATGTGTCATGCTTTAGAAAACATGTTCATCTGCCTAGTGGAACATCACACGGCTCATTCTTTTTCCTCAGGTGTTAACTCGATGTTATGAGTCTGTAAAAATTATTTATTAGAGCAATGACACTGATTAATTGAGCAGAACTAACTGTTGTATAATTAGAAGAGCTATAAAAAATAACATATAAATGTACACAATTAATTTAAAATATTTAACGTACATTTTTTCAAATGCGATTAATGCATTTACCAATTTGACATTTTATTCAGCTCTGAGTTATAAACACTGGTTTGAATAGGATGGAACCTTTGCTATCTGTCAGGGGACATTATTACACTAACGCACACACCACAAACAAACACACAACAGCGATTCAATGTGTTTGTCAACAATGATCAAGTGATGGAAAAAGAACCTCTTACAAAATAAACCCAGATGGAACTTTCGCCAAAAAAGAAAATACTTTTCGTCCTTTGTAAGGCGATATTTAACTGCCACAGTAGCATGTCAGTTCTTAACAATCAGCTAAAATCCAACCACATGAGACATGGCACTGATGAGAGTTGGACTTGTCCCATGGAAGGTCTGTCGATGTGGCGCTCAAAGTTTAAACAATTTTAACTTTGACCCAATTGCCGCTGATCTTGTCAGCTAATGATTACCGGACAATTCAGATGAAGTATCATTATGTGGGCAGTGCCAGCACTCAAAGCAGAAAAAGATGGTATTAGATATGGCACAAGCTGTAAGAGTAGTATGGGTAGTATAACATTCCTTACTCAGCCGTTCTCTGTAGTGCTTTTCATGTAGAGTTCAAACTTCAAAGTATCGTTTGACATTGGCGTTGAGTGGTGTGTTGACCCCCTGATGCAAATTATGTGAATGCTGCATCACAATTGCTGAAGCAAAGTGGATAGCCACCAGAAGTGGAAAGTAACGAATTACAAGTACTCTCATTACAGTACTTTTCTACTTTTTTAAGTATAAATTAATAATAGTAAGTATTCAACTTAGCTACATTTATTTTTCACCACAATTACAAAGTACAAAAAATACATAATATTTCAGAATTTTTGGGAAGTTTTTTGGGAAGAAGAAATCGGCAAGTTATAAGTGCTAAATCTGTTTATAAACTAAAACGTGCTGTGCGCGGCACGATGGAAGCCCACAGGGCACCGCATCATGAGCACAGCAGCTTGCATAAACTGCCACCGGTGTCCTCTCTTCTCTAGCTTTTCAAGACTTTCTGCCCTGTCACTATACAAGAACTGTAATACTGTGATTTTCTGCATATTTCAGTTTATTCTGGAAAGGAACCGTTCATTTAGGTACGAGGGAACCATCTGAACACGTTTAACCACTGATCAAAGTTCACTTGTTTTTAAGGTAGGCAATGTTTTAACTGTGTCAAATATTAACATATCAATGTAGTTTGACATATATGTGGGGATATCTTGTTTACTTGCTACTAAATGTCTAAAACAAACTTTTTAAATACCCTAGAAAGATACAATGCCAATAGTGTCTGAAATTAATGGGGACTCTGGGCAAAAATGCCACCGAAATTGACAAAAATATCCCCGAAATTCAAAATATGGGGGCAAAAAATGCCCATGCAACGAGTTCCAGTGTTTTATTAATAATATCTGATATAGTTACAATTACACACACTACCGGTCAAAAGTTTTGAAACACTTGACTGAAATGTTTCTCATGATCTTAAAAATCTTTTGATCTGAAGGCGTATGCTTAAATGTTTGAAATTAGTTTTGTAGACAAAAATATAATTGTGCCACCATATTAATTTATTTCATTATAAAACAAAAATTTAAGTTTTTGAAATGGATGACTTGGACCAAATAATAAAGAAAAGCAGCCAATAAGTGCCCAACATAGATGGGAACTCCAATACTGTTTAAAAATCATCCCAGGGTGATAATTCAAGAAGTTGGTTGAGAAAATGTCAAGAGTACATGTCTGCAAATTCTAGGCAAAGGGTGACTACTTTGGAGATGCTAAAATATAACACAGTTTTGATTTATTTTGGATTTAGTTTAGTCACAACATAATTCCCATAGTTCCATTTATGTTATTCTATAGTTGTGATGACTTTATTATTATTCTAAAATAATAATAATAATAAAGAATGAGTGAGTGTTTCAAAACTTTTGACCAGTAGTGTACATCGCGATCTTCTTTTGACTCTTCACTGAACATTTTTTTTTCCCGTCGTTAGGTTCCTAGCACCATCGTGCACACAGACGGGCTCTCTGCTTCTATCAATCCGCATCAGTTCAGTATTGTACTCCCGTGATAAATTCCATAACCAGTCACCCCTCCTGTTCAAAATAAACTGTCCTAGTGGGTAACACTCTCGCTCATGGTGCTGTACTGTACTTCCCTGACCTGTGCTGCTGTTTAATTTGTCTGAAAAGCCTCATCCGCTAGAGGCCAAAAGTGTGCAAGGGATGGATGTTATATAAAGGAGGTATGAGAAATCACAAAACATAATGTGACCAAATGCTACAATTTACTTAATAATAATATCTCAGTATGTAAAATAAACATAATGTTAATTAAGACTTTATTATTACAACTGTAATACAATAATACATATACAGAACAACCACTTTTAGTGTTTGAATCAATCATATCTCTCACTAAACACTGTGTGATATGTTTATTTTAATCAGTTGGCATGTAGGAGTTGATAACAGTTTGCTTAATAATCTCATTCCATATCTGTATAATTACAGCAATATCATAGAGGATAAATTTCCTCTATGAAATTGAATTATATTAGTTTTGTACAGTATGTTAACTTAATAGCCAAAATACTTGGACATACGTGAATGAGAATAAACCTGAAATAGGAATTTATTTCAGTCACAATGCACATTATGTAGTTTAGAGACGATTTAGAGACATTTATAATGTTACAAATGACTATTTCTATTTAAATAAATGTTTTATTCTTAAAATTTATTGTTGGTCCAAGAATCATCTTGCAGCAATGCAGGTCTTTGGCATTTAGAAGCTGCTAGTTTAGGACCTGTGAGGAATCTGTTTCTCAAACTAGAGATTGTGATTTACTTGTCTTTTTGTTGTGCATCTGGCCGTCCACGTCCCTCTCTATCCTGGTTAGAGATTCTTTTTTCAAAACAGTAATGCATGGAATAGCCTACATCTCTCTAAAACAATAGACTTTAGGAGAAAATAGAATTTCAGGAGAAATGTGTTTCTTTTTGCCTATTTTTAAAACCAAAATTTGACTTGCAAGTGTAAAGCAACTTGTAAGAACTCAGTACCTCAACAAATGGGAAAAACCCCTCTATTGTGATTTCTGCATGATTTCCAATTGTTCCAATTAGCACTTAAGAATGCTTTTGTAAGGAATAGGTGACACAGTATATGTTTGCCATCACGGGTAAAGAGAAAATTGAATAAATACTACTTAAAACAATTATTTCAAACCATATTAATAATTTGCATTTAATGATTTTGGCAGTATTTTTGATCAATTTAATGCATCCTTGGTGAAAGGAAGCATCTATTTCTCTCAAGAACAAAAATATCTTTGTGTTCTAAAAATGGAAGCGTATATACTATATATAATATAATTTTCTGTCACGGTCCTGTCACTCTGGCAGTCTGGGTTTTGATCTGACAGGACCGTGGCATCATCGTCCCATGTCTGTCTTGTGCTTCGTTGTCTGTCTTTTTGTGAGTGTGTGGTTTCGGTTGTATTCCCTGCCGTGTGCTCTTCGGTCCATCTTGTTTCATGTCGGGAGCACGGTGTCTGGATCCTGACTTCCTGTCTGTTTCGGTCTGTGTCAGGATCCGGACACTCGTGCTCCATGTCTGTATGTTATTGATGTGGGTGCATCACACTTATGTCATCTGGGCAGCATGCACTCACCTCAATAGTTTGTCTGGCTCTCGCGAACGCGGGTGCACCTCTCCTCGTGTCATGCTTGCATTGCGCGCCCGGGCCACAAGCTGTCTTCAGATTGTGCTGAGGTTTGGCCACTTCAGTCTAAGGTGTCGGGTGTGTGTGTGGCCGAACTCTCGCACAGGTGTCCTGTCTTGTTTTTGTCACCTGTTGCGTGCATCACATGGTGTTTGCCTCGCGTGTACGCTCAGGTTTTGTTTAGTGTGAGAATGCATAGCATCGCTTTGTTTGCCGTTGCTACGCATTCTCTCGTCTTGTTTGTCATTTGGCATGGGCGTATATTGCCTTATTGATTTGGTGATATGCGCTCATGCCATTCAGGTGTTTTGTTGTCTTGTGAGAGCACGTGACTTTGTTTTGTTTCTGTATCGCCGCATGTCTCTCTGTCTTACGTCATACCCAGCCTCCTTGTTTGCTTATTATTAGTTCATTTGCCCCTGTTAACCCGTTTGATATCTCTCCCTATTTTAGTCTCCTAGTGTTTGCTGTCCAATGTCTTGTTTCCAGTTTTTTGTTCAGTCGGTGTTGGTCTCTCATTCAGTCGATCTAGTTCCTTTCTTATCAGTCTGGTTTCCCATCCCTGTTCAGTCCGGTCGGTCCTGATCCCTGTTTCGTCTGCCCCAGCCCCTCTGCAGTTAGCTCTGTCCTGGACTTGTTTGTTTTCCCCATTGAGGGAGTTTTAGTTTGTTTTTTTATTTATTTTTGTATACAAATAATTTCGTTTTTTCACTCTCTGTTTGGGTCCTGAGCCTCATTCTCTGCATTTGTGACAATTTTCATAACGTCATTATTTGAGTAGTTTTTCGGCAAACTACTTATTTACTCTTACTTGAGTCAGAATATTTCTCAGTACTTCTACTTGTACTCAAGTGAATTATTCCTTCAGTAGCAGTACTTTTACTTAAGTAAAAAATAATCAGTACTCTCTCCGCCACTGATTGTCACAGACTGTCGGCTGATTAATTTTGTGGAGGATGAGAGTTTAAGAAATTAAATGCGCATATATAGAGAGAGTAAAATTTCACCCTTTTTTAAAATCTGCGATTAATTGCGATTAACTATAAAAAAATCGTAATTAATCACAATAAAATATTTTAATTAACTGACAGCACAAATAATTAGAAATCCGAAATATTGTGAAATCCTGATTTCTGTTTAAAATGAGATATTCTAAGCATTCGAAGTTATCCTTTTGACGTATCAAGGCTACTTTTAATTTTTAAACAAAATCATTCAGAGCAGAGAATAATATGTTCTAAGCTCAGAAACCAAAGGCTATTATCTTCTTTTTAAAGGCTTGGGGAAGCCTTTCAGAGGGATTCTGTGCCCTCTCCACACTAACTTGCTTATCCAAACAGAGCAGCAATGAGGAGGTTACAGGGTCAAATTTGTTCTCATTTGCCTTTTCATCCTTTGATATCAGCTCCTCATTCTGGAGCACCTGTTTCTCCCCCTTCTTTTGGTTTTCTTAATTTTTGTTTATTTTGGGATGTATCCATTTGCTCCAGGCATTTCACAGCTCAAGTTCTAAGATGGCCAGTGAGATCTGTGGGATTCTTATCCCTTGTGCCCTGAGCCGTTGGAGAGGAAACATTTGGCCAGAGCACCAACACAGCTCACCCCTTAAACTAACTGTTTAAGGAGGATGGTGTACTACTTAATACACACACACAGGTGCTAACAGTGTGAAGTGAATGCATTTGAACCCTATTAGTCACTAGAGATCGCAGTGGGTTCATATCTGTGTTGCTTTAATGAAGTAAAAGACAGTTCTGTGAAAGAATCAGCAAAGTAACACTAGTGCAATGGTTATCAAGTCTGTTTTGATAGGGTCGTGGACAGCAAGGGAAAAACAAAGCTAAATACAAATAATAAAATGCCACTAACCATATAAGCATGCATAGTAAGGACAGCAAAATAAATAGACTTATCAACTTTTAAAAGGGTATAAAAAACACTTCCATATCTTATGCTGTTGACGTAAAAAACTGCATGTGTCATCAAACTCTGTCACTTGGTGGAAGCTAGCCAAATTATGAAAATCCCAACATAGACAGGTTGCATGACAAGCAAAACTATGCAAATGTTAAAAGAAAATACAACCTGGACTACATTAAATACTACAGCCAGGATAAACAAGAGATTTATGTGGTGAATTTTGAAAATGATTGAAAAGATATATTTTAGAAACCAAACTTGTGAATCAGTTTAGAACTACTCTAGGGAACATGAAGAAGTCAAACCCAAGCTAAATATCACAACATGGCTGCTTTAAGCAGCTTCTTCTGGTTTTCTCAGCCATCTCGCTGTGTGTGTCGTCACTTCGACCTCCATCAAAGCCACCACACTGAGAATTTCTCTTTTGGTCCTCACTTTCACACCTTCACAGTAGGTCATCCCTCTATCTCTCTTTTCATCTCTCTGCGTCTATATGGAGAGCAAAATCTGAACTCCTCCTCAACCTCAACATGCAGTCTGTGTTAGCACATCCAGCTGAGAGTAAAGTCAACAGTCCTTTAAAAGTTTTCATGAAGAACAAGTGGGTCTGGAGAGTAACCAGTGATGTGAGTGTGGAAATGTATGTGAAATATGTGTGTGTGTGTGTGTGTGTTGTATTTGGTTGCAAGAGCACATAGCTTTACAGGATAACTCCAGGGGTGTAAAGTATTGAGTAAAAATACTTAAGTATTATACTTAAGTATTATTTTTTGGGATTTGTATTTTACTCGAGTGCAGTTTAAACGAAATAATTGTACTTTTACATAATTAAATTTCCAAACAAAAAAATAGTACTTTTTACACCTTTAAATTTTATTTAAATTGAAAAGTACTCTTTACATTTTTGAAGATAATTTTCTTTCGTCTTACTGGACGGAAGCCATCTTTTCACTGCATCTGACAAACGACAGATGACAGACCAGAGGTCACACGTTGGCTTTGTGGAGTTCCGACCATCTGCAGAGGCGGAATTGTGGATTTTATTTGAGCTTCGGATACGTTGAAATATTTGTGTGCCTAGACCGTATGTGACCGTCCGACTGAATGTGATGTATCCATTCAATGCTATGAGCACAAAATTTGAAACACTGATGGTTTTTGTCCTAAACTTTATTCTAAATGCCTGCTACTTCTAGACTCGACAGTTATGAAGACAGAAATGATCATTCACGTTGCAAATATATATATAAAAACAAAAGTCTTTTGTAATTAAATGTGTAGTCTACATGTCATTTATCAAAGAACATTGCATGACTGTGGCAACATTTCTGCAAAATAAAATTATGTGGTTCATTACACGTCTCAGGGCAATACCGAAATGAAATGTCCACTGTGTGGTGCTAAAAGTGAGTGAAATGTTTTCCTGAACAGATTATGTGTTTAAGGTTAATGTCCTATCAAGATTTAAATCAGCAAAACCTACCTCCCCACCCTAAACCTTAAACCTAACCGATAGTGTCAGAAAAAGCAAAATTGAGATTAAAACAAAATTTCTGAAGAAACCATGTCATTTTATGGTGCTCCTATGACACTTTAGGCTCACGCGTCGACTCGCATACTCTTCAGGACTCATACCCCGATCCTTTGTATCGCATATGCAACAAGCTACCATGCAATTTGATCACAGTTAAACAAGCTTGTAAATGTAGTTGGTTATGTAAAGCAAACGTTAAAATGAGTCATGCGCTATAGTAAAAGTGTTTATATGTCACAAGATAGCATTGTGTGAGTGAAAAGTAAGTGTTTATGAACCGACGATCTGCCATTTTACACATGATTTGAGTGAAAGGAGATAAAATTTTGCTGTGTTATGCACAACAGGCCACACAAAAATCATTTTGGAAAAATGTAGTTAATTGTAATTGTAATACAATTCTTTGACAAGGTTGCGAATGTCAGAGACAGTAAAAAGGCAACTTAGCAAAAACTTACTTTTTACTTGTTTAATACTTAAGTACAATTTAATGTGAATACTTTTTACTTTATCTCAAGTACGTTTTTGGCTTGATGCTTGGACATTTAATTGAGTAAAAGTTTCACTCAGTATCCATTCTTAAACTTAAGTATAATTTCTGAGTACTTTTTACACCCCTGGATAACTCTAGCTTGGAGGATTCAAAGACATAATCATGTCAATACAAGTACAAGGAGCAAGTCAAGAGATTAAACCAAGCACAACACTTTGACAGCTATGAAAGCCCCATACATCTTCTTCTAAACCCTTCTGTGTCTGAATAGTGGTTAAAAGCATTGCACACAGTGTGTAATTCAATGAAATACATCTGCTGTATTTAATCAGAATCCTTTTTAATTCCAACATCAATTTATTCCCTGATCACAATAATCCCATCTAATGTAACGCAAAGACATTATTGTTGTCAAATGAGAATCTTAAAGAAATAGTTAACCAGAAACTATGATGAAGGATCTCTGTCAGTGGGGAAGATTTTAGTGAATAACAGATTCGAGTTTAGTCTGTTCTTCACACAAGCTATTTTATGGTTTCAGAAGACTTTAAATATACAGCACAAGTCATGTGGACTACTTTCAACATGCTTTTCTTTTTTGGAGCATGATGGCATAAATCACCATCCAATTTTTTTTTTTTATTGACAAGAGCAAATTCAAATTCTGCCAAACATCTCCTTTACAGAAGAAAGAAAATAGTACATGGTTCTAAACCACATCAGGATGACTTAATTTATGAATTTTTTTTTTTTCTTTTGAGTGAACTATTCCTTTAACATTCAACATAAATCTGAAGTAATCGTTGCAACAATACAATCATTAAATTAACTTGCCTATTAAAACTGGACTACTGAAAAAAGTCACGCTAACTGTAAAAATACATGGCAATGTACTGGCAACGCATTGTCTTGGGGCTACTGTGGGGAAATACTGTAAAAATTGCATTTGGTTTACAGTAAAATGAAGAAATATTTTTAGACATCATGAACAAATTTCACATTTAGCCATGTGTGCTGTCAAATACAAACTCTCAAACTGCAACACACATATCAAGATGTTTAATACTGCTGTAGAGCTGTCAGTAAACCACAGCATCTGAAATCTGTTGGGCAAATTTATTGCACAATAGCTTTAAGACAACTCTTTTTTTTCTTTTTTTTTTTGTCAGCTGGTGGGGATTTCTATGATTTTAATGTGATTTTATTGACAGGGTAATATAATTTAAATTGCATTATATAAAGGTAATGGATGAAACTGGAAGAGAAATGTCATGTTTGTTCAGTAAACATTATTACCTTTATCTGTTTGTTTTTGTGTTGTAATCTCATCAGACAGGTGTCAAGCTGTGAGATACCAATCACACATTAACATATGTATAAAAATGGTTCAGTAACTTTACCAAAAAAAAAAAAAAAAAAAAAAAAAAAAACATTTCACTCTTTACAGCAATTGTGTTGCATGAGTAACACACTGGCTCTTAACCACATGTTTGAGTAATAAGGTAGCCACAGCCTGTGAGCACTGTGTGCTGAGTTTATTATTGTTAACATTGAGTGGCTTAAGGAGCTCTCCCTCTGTTTGTGTCTGCAGCTGCCTTTGCCAGCTGTGCGGACATGCGAACGACCATGTAAAGGAGCATTTTCTATATATTTACTCTAGTCACCATTAAGACTGTATACTCAATGTGCTCAATGTGATATTACTATTCAGAGGTATTCATAAAGTCATAAAATTTGGTTCTTGCACATTTGTGTCATCATACATACAGACAAAAACTCAGTAAATGAATGAAACACACATTAATTGACTGTGTTTCACTTACGTTTCATACTAGTTAAGCTTTGATGATTAAATTCAACCATATGAATAGTGCATATGACTTATACTTTCATTAGTCCTCTCTGGATTTCATTTAGAAATATATTTGCTATTAAAAATGTCTTGGTAAAAAATTCCCACCAATTATTGTAAATGAGTAATTGGTGGGAATTGATGGGAAATACTATGGTATTGTTTATGGTATTGAGTGTTTGCGGTGGTATCAAATTTGTAAACATTAAAGTAAATGTAAACATTTTAATAGGGTTACATTTTAGATGCTGTCAATACGTTCATATTATAAGTTCCCTATCTGTCACTCACTCGACGTTGTTTCGATGTAGTGACACTAGGGGTCACTCTTGGGAGCCCCAAACACCTCTGCTTTTTTGAAAAAAGGCCAATGAGAATTGGCGAGTGGAATTTGCATGCCACTCCCCCGGACATATGGGTATAAAAGGAGCTGGTATGCAACAGATTTTCTCTTCGGAGCTGAGCGGTTGTATTCAGTGCACCGAATTTAATTCCTTCCAAAGACGCACCTCAAAACTGCTGGATTTACGGCGCATTTCAGTGGCTTCTCCTCCTCTGCACCCGTGGAGTGCAGAGAACACCCCTGGGCGCTTCGGCAGAGCGAAAATAAGAGCGTATATTCTAAAAGAGTATATTTTCATTCACAAAAAGAGCGGCACACACACAGAATGTCTTTTTAAAGATGCCTTTCTGTTTGTGTGTTATTCCTGGTTGCGGTCGTTATCTCTTTGCTTCTGATGGCCACGATCGCTGTCTTATGTGTCTGGGCACTGCCCACGCGGAGACATCGTTCATGGATGAGTCATGTCCTCATTGCGAGAACATGACCATGCAACATTGCAGTCGCGGCTTGCTCTCGTAAGAAAAACTCCCCGCACCGTTCCTTCTACCTACGCGTTTGAGGCCACGTCGGTTAGCACTGGGGGCGATCTGGGGACATCAGTGGGAACACCTCCGCCGGGTATCCCCCCATGGACCTCCCATTCCCCAGCTCGCTCGCTTGCCCCGATCGGGTCTCGCACGAGACCGCTGGCTCGTCTCAGCGCGAGTTCGACTTCTCGTTTGGAGCTCGGGAAGATGATGAGTTATCAAGCACAGCATCGGAGAGTGGGCTCGTCCAGTCTGATGCAGAGGATTCGGCTGGGCTTCCTCCTCCGGGAACAGTCGGCCAGTCTCACGCCGACGCGGAAATGATGGACATGCTTTCCTGAACGGCCACAAGCCTCGGGCTAGACTAGAACCCTCCACTCTCCCCTGAACCCTCACGGCTCGACGATTGGTTCCTGGGCTCGGGGCGCCGCCCACGGCCACGCCCCGCCCCGGTTCCTTTCTTTCCGGAAGTGCACAAGGAGCTGACAAGATCACGGGAGGCACCTTTTACTGCCCGGTCCCGGTCTTTCAGCTCCCCCACTCTCACTACCCTCGATGGTGGAGTGGCCAGGGGGTATTCGGTGATCCCCCAGGTGGATAAGGTGCTCGCAGTGCACTTGTGTCCGCAGAGCGCCGCCACCTGGCGTGGGCATCCAAAGCTCCTGTCCAGGGCCTGTAGGTTTACATCATCCCTGACGAATGTGGCCTGCGGTTCCACTGGACAAGCCACCTCCGCCCTGCATGCCATGGCTCTCCTGCAAGTACACCAAGCCAAAGCACTAAAAGAACAGCATGAGGGTAGTTCTGACCCTGGATTGATGCAGGAACTGCGCTCGGCGACCGACCTCGCTCTCCGAGTGATGAAGCAGACACCACCCGTTTCGTGGCCGGCCGCTAAGAACCCGAGGAAGGCTTTGAAGGGGCGAGGAGACCCACTTCTCTGGGGCTGGTCAACAGACCACTCCATCACCTGGTGGAGGGCCGGGAGGAGAATCTTTTGTCGCCGCATGCCCAGGAGGCTGCGGCACCCAAAAGCCTGACAAAAGAATGGTTTCCTCGTCTCCTGGGTCACATATCCGGTGCGCACGGCCATCGTCTCGACCACCGTCCACCATCCCATTTTGGCAGGTATGGTGCTCCAGCGTGCGGACCCCCTGCCCCTGTGCGCCCAGCTGTGGCACAAACACTGCCAGCAACTCGAGGCAGTTGATGTGCCAACACGGTCGCGGTCCTGTCCAGGAGCCAGCAGCTGCATGCCCGTTGCACACGGCACCCCAGCCTCGCTTGGAGGCATCTGTCGTAATGACGACACACATGGACACTTGCTGTAGGGGAACTCCTGCCCATAGAAATGCAAGGTCTGTCCAAGGGCTGAACAAGTGGCGGCAGATCGGCGTGATGGCCACGCGATGTGTGCCACGGTGCCATGCCCATCTCGGGACTCCAATCTGAAGCCAGTGCTGAAGCGGTCTCATATGCATCAACCCTAGTGGCATGACCGGCGCCGAGGATGCCATATGCCCCAGAAGCCTCTGAAAGTGTTTCAGTGAGGAAACTGCTCTTTTATTTGAGAATGTGGGTACGGCGAACATAAAAGAAAAGAAAACCAAGGATTTACCTCCAGGCCCTCCACCAGGGGATGGAGTGGTCTGGATGCCAGCTCTGGGTTTACAGCAGACATCTCGCTCCCTGGGTCGTCCATCTCAGGGGCGCTTAGGAGCCTTCCGGGTCCTCGTGCCGGCCCGTGAGGCGGGGACGTCAGCTTCCTGTGGGGGGCTCTACGCTGGGGCCAAGAACTGGGCTCAGGCTGAGGCGGAGCCGCCTGGGCTTTCACCGCCGCAGGGGGACGCCCTCGGTGAGCAGATGGGATACGGGATCTTGAGCCACACCGAGGCAAGATGTGTTGTATAGCCTCCATCTGCTTCCTTACCACGAGAGTGGGTGAAGTCCTCGACGGTATCGCCGAATAGGCCGATCTGGGTGTTGAGAAAGCGAACCTTGTCCGCGTCCCTCATCTCAACCAGATTCAGCCACAGGTGGCATTCCTGGACCACGAGGGTGGACATTGCCTGCCCGAGTGCTCACACCGTGACCTTCGTCGCCTGGAGGGTGAGGTCGGTCGCTGAGCACAGCTCCTGCATCACACTGGGATCAGAATTACCCACGTGCAGTTCCTTTAGTGTCTTGGCCTGGTGTACTTGCAGGAGGGCCATGGCATGCAGGGCAGAGTCGGCCTGACCAGCAGCGCTGTAGGCTTTGGCTGTAAGAGACAACGTCGTCCTACAGGCCTTGGAAGGGAGTGCCGGGTGATCCCAGGTGCACCGCAACCACCTTATCCACCTGAGGGACCTCTGTATACCCGTGGGCCGCCCTGCCATTGAGGGTATTGAGAGCAGACGAGCTGGGAGGTCAGTTTCGGGCAGAAAAAGGTGCCCTCCACGACCTCGTCAGCTCGTTATGCACTTCTGGGAAGAAAGGGACTGGGGGGTGGGCGTGGCTGTGAGCGGCGCCCCGAACCCAGGAACCGAGTCATCTAGCCACGAGGGCTCAGGTGAGGGTGGAAGTTTCCACTCCAACCTGACACACGCGGCGGCCTGGGCAAGTATGGCGGTCATCTCGCCATAAGCCTCAGACTGGGAGGGCTGACCCGAAGGTGGCAGCCCAGTCAAGTCCTCGGCGTCTGACATCACCAGTATGCTCTCCGATGCAGCGATTGAGCACTCATCCTGCTCTGGAGCTCCGAAAGGGACATTAAGCTGGCCCTGGGGCGAGCTGGTCTCCTCTCGGAAATCACCAGGGGCAAACGAGCGTGCTGGGGAATGGGAGGTCTGCGGGGATTTACTCGGCGGAGCCATGCCCGTTGAAGTCCCCAAATCGCCTCCAGTGCCAGCCGGGCTGGCCTCGTACCCAGAGGTAGAAGACACGGCACAGGGGGCGGCTAGAGTGGCTTTCCCCCGTAAGAAGAAAAGCCGCGACCGCAACGTTGCCATGGTCATATTCTCGCAATGAGAACATGAACCATCCACGAACGCTGCCTCAGTGTGATTATGACCCAGACACGTGAGGCAGCACCCGTGGCCATCGGAAGCGGAGAGATAGCGACCGCATCCAGGAATCACACAAAGACAGAAAGGCATCTTGAAAAAGACGCGTCTTTAAAAAGACGTTCACGTCAATGTGTTTTCTCAAATAGAGAAAATATACTCTTTGCAGGAATATAAACTCTCTTAGCACTGTCAAAGCGCCCAGGGATGTAATCTGCACAGATCTGTGCAGAAGGAAAGAAAAGCCGGTGGAATGCGCCGTATATATCCAACAGCAAACGCTTCTTGGGAGGTGAATGGACTGGTAGTGGAAGACAGCTTGCTGACACACAACTGCTCGGCTCCGAAGAAAAAATCTGAATGAGTGGCTGTGAGCCAGCTCCTTTTATACCCGTATGTCCGGGGGAGTGGCATACAAATTCCACTCGCCAATTCTCATTGGCCTTTTCTCAAAAATCTGAGGTGTTTGGGGCTCCCAAGGGCGACCCCTAGTGTCACTACATCGACACAACTTCGAGTGAGTGACAGAAGGGGAACTCTGCTCAAAGCCGCTCTCAACGCCAGAGAGCTGCCACTTTGGGGCGTGTTACAGCAGTCTTCGCAATCGCATACTTCCAGAGTTGGGAAGAGTAGCCAAAAACTGTACTAAAAAAAGTGCAATTACTTAAAAAAAAAAAATAAATAAATTCTCAAGTAGAAGTAAAAGTACTAACATAAATAATTACTTGAGTAAGAGTAAGAAAGTATCCAATTAAAAGATAACTCAGGTAGTGAGTAACTCGTTACTTTCAAAATAACATAATGGACGTTAACTCCCCTATATTCCATTACATAATACACATTTAACACGTATTACAGAATTATTATTATTATTATTATTAATGGAAATTCTGTCATCATTCACCATCATGTTGTTCCAAACCTGTATGACTTTCTTTCTTCCATGCAACACAATAAGGAGATATTAGACAGTCACTATTTACTTTCAGTGAATGTTTTTTTTTCTCTTTATTTTGAAAGTAAATGGTGACCGAGACTGTCAGTCTGTAACATTCTGTCTAACATCTTTTGTGTTCCACAGAATACAGAAGGTCACACAGGTTTGGAACAACATGAGGGTTGGGAAATTATGACAGAATATAAAAATATGGCTGAGCTATCACTATAAAGGGATAGTTAAATATTTGTAGTTTAATATCAATATTTGTAATTATTTGCTAGACATTCTTCTCCCTGCCCAGTAGGGGGCAATATGCAGAGAAGACTGTGAATCACCAAAACACAAGAAGAAGAATGTGGAAGTGATCTGTTTCTCATCCATACCTATCACATTGCTGCTGAAGATATTGATTTAACCACTGGAGTCTTATGGATTACTTTTATGCTGACTTATGTTATTTTTAAAACTTTAAAATGTTGGCACCCATTCACTTGCATTGTATGAACCAAAAGAGCTGAGAAATTCTTCTAAAAATCTTCATTTGTGTTCATCAGATGAAAGAAAGTCATACAAATCTTTGATGACATGAGGGTGAGTAAATGATGAGAGAATTTTCATTTTTGGGTGAACTATTTCTTTAAGGGCTCTTGTCAGATCTGAATGAATTTGTCAATAAGAAGAGAGGTTTAGAAATGTTTCTAGTAATTATTACGGTGAAAATGTGAAAATATCCCACAGGGACATAATACCTCTATATAATGCTGAAATATAAACCAAAGCAAGATCATGCTTTATTAATGCCTACTTTCACTATTTCATAGCTTTTAAAGTCCTGCGTGGATTCTTATTTCAGTGTAGTTACAGTTTGCAGTGTCGAAAGAATTTAGATCATTAGTTCTGTACAGCAGTACCACCGCTTTCTAAACGCAGAGTACGCAGCCTGCATAGGGCACCAACCCTGGTCGTGGAATACTTGCTGTGTCTGAAACCACCCCCTATCCACTATATAGTGCACTATTTTGGATGTCCGCCATTTTGTAGGAGTGTCTGAATTCTGAGTGAGCCACTTGTTCCCTACTGTTGTTCACTCACTCTTACCTACAATGCACTCTAATTTCGATTGTACATTTGATATAAACTCGACGTACGGTTAATTGCCCATAATCCACTGTGGGGAAGAGTACGAGCTGGGAATTTACTGCTTCCTTCACTCCTGCAATGTTTTATTTCATGCTGAATGTAATAAATTACTTTTTGACAAATTATCAATTGATTAAAATAACATAATATCATATAGAGAGGCAAAACATACAGATACATTTTAAAATGTACTCTTTATTTATACAGAATTTTGCAATTAGGCTGAAGTATTCTTTATATCTTAAATAATTCACTAAGGTGATAATATTTTAACTCTGCACACAGACTGCACACAGTGGAAATGATAATTCTGTGGATGATTTAAATATTCTGTTATAACATGTAGGTTATGATCATTTGGTTGGTTGAGGGCGCTATGCGCCCAGAAATGCTACCCATCTTGTATTTGAGTTAAAAGTTACTAAAGTATAACAAATAAATACAATAATTTACATTAGATAAAATGTGCTTACTCTTTATATTAACATATATATTATTCGCCATACGATCGCCTTGCACCAGCAAATCTCTCACGCGTGCTACGCGCCCCTCGTTGTACACGCGCAGAAATGCTGTCTGTTCATGCTCCAGTAGTTAATCACGCGAATGGCAGAGTAAAAGGCATTTACACTTAACTTGGATGTTTACATGGATTTATACTGTTAATCAGCCCGAAGTAGCTGCAATAGTTGCCAGTGCAAGGGCATGGGGTAAATGCGTAAATACTGCTCATGACATGCGGGACAAAGCACACTGATATATTGCTGCACTGATTTAAAAATGTACACTTAAAAATTTATGTCGTAAGAGCCCAGTTACAGAATCACCAATGGCCATCACATTACACAGAAAAGCCCGTATTAGCATTAGAGCCACAACTTACCTCAGCACACTGCCTCAAATTGGAGCTGCAATTTTAATCTTGAAATATCCACTTGTCTTGGTGTTAAATGAAGGCATTGCATGATTCACTGTGCAGAGCGAAGAAAGTGTTTCACTTAGTTAGAAGAGCATGATGCTGCAGCAGTGAGGGACTCGGCTTGAGTGATAGTCTGTGACAGCGCGCGCAGCTGTGAACTTTCACTGTTGTAAAAGTCCCATTCAATAATCTCTCAATAATTACACATTAACTAAAATTAAACCCAGTAATGTAACGACAGGAACGCCGCCCATTGTAACGAAGTAAAAGTAAAAAAAAATTTTTAATTAGATATTTACTTGAGTGAGAGTAAAAAGTACCCACTTTTAAAACTACTCTAAAAGTAATTTTTTTTGTAATGTAGCGTGTTACTACCCACCTCTGCATACTTCCCATACTACTTTTACTGCTTCAGCCACATCAGTCTATGGCAGAAATAGTAAGAGCAGTACGTAGTATGCCATTTCAAACTCAGCCCATGACTGTTTTCAGTTCATGGTCAATATAATCCTCATAAAATGCGTGATTACAGTCAGTTGTGGCGCTTACAACTAAGTTGAATTATTGAGGTTATTCAACCAGCCACAGTATTGTAATAATGAATGCAAGCAATCATCATTTGAAGTCCATTTGTTATTAAAGCACTGAACTTAGCAGAAACTGCGGGATTATCTTCATATGCTGAAGCGCTTGTGACAGACATCACTGCTTTTAGCCCACAGTGATTGGTTCCTGCCTGGCGTTTTTTGTTCCTCATTTACAGAAAGCCGAGGAATTTAAAAATTTTTACCGCTCTCGATCGCCCTCAATACTTTCTCTGCACCGCTGTCAATCCCACAATCCACCTCGAGAGCGTGGTGCTCGAATTCCATATGAATCAATTGAAAACGCTAGCTCACCTTCGCTCACAACGTGCCATTGGAAACGTACGGTAAGTGTAGGTGCAAGTGGGTTTGATGAAATCGAGTGCGCAAGGCGCTAATAGGGTCAATGGAGGTTCTTCTCCGTCCTATTATACAGTCCATTCCCTGTCAAGCACCAGCGATATAAACAAAGACAGTACATTTATAAGGAGTTGGTAGTCTAAATGGACTGTATGCAATGGATTGGAAGAATAAAAATATGGATTTACATTAATTTGTGCATTCTTGTTAAATGGGACACGTTCTTTTTATACGCACGGAAAATGTGGTTCAGGATATGGATGTAGGCCCCGTTAAATAACAGAGAATGTAAGTATTATTAATCATTTTCATCTACTGACACACAAATCATGGCTAGTTTTAACAGTGATTGTATCAGTGCACACATCACTTCTACTGGTCGACATTGATTTTGAAAAATTAAATTCATTTATTGAAACACGAAAAAATTTAACCAAAAATATTTCTAAATTCAATTTACACTTCAAACAAAATGAAAATATAATCAAAATAACAAAGTGGTCAAAAAATCATACCAAATCCACACATTTTACTCTCACATCTTCCACCGGCCCCTTTTGCAGTGACTTAAACATAACAATTATTATTATTAATAATAATAATTGAAAAAAATAAACCTTGACCTCAAGGAAATGTAACACAAATCTCATAATTTTTTGATTCAACAAACGGCTTCAACAGCGATCGTCAAGGATATATTTAATGTTCTGTACTTTCCAAATATGGACATGAACTTGATTACCACCTGCTGGTGAAATCTCCAAACTGTAAATGCGGGAACTGAATTTGGACTTTGTGCTGAGTTAAGAGGTGGTATTGAAACGACCAAATAGCAAATTGCGCCCACAGTTTGCGCACCTACACCCACAGTAGCACAAACACTCCCACCCACGCCCATTTGCGCTTTGCGTTGGCAAGAAAATTGTGCTTAGAATTAGCGCTTTCATGAAAATTGGATGAGACGTTGTGCATGGTCGTTGCGCTACACTTTGCCCACTCATGAAAATAGAGCCCAATATTATTTAAAGAATGTATTCATCTTTGTTAATGTTAATTAATAAAAATGTAATTGTTCATTGCTAGTTCATGTTAGTTCATAGTGCATTGACTAATGTAAACAAACACAACTTTTGATTTAAAAAATCTATTAGTATATGTTGAAATTAACATTAACTAAGATTAGTAAATGCTGTAAAAGTATTGTTCATCATTAGATCATGTTAACTAATGTTGTTTACTAGTGTTAACAAATGGAGCCTTTTTGTAAAGTGTCGCCAGAGTTTCTAAAGGCCCTTTAGAATGGCACTCGATTAAAGATCTGAAATGGGGTGTCTTCTATTAAAAGCCTTATTTTATCAGATGAACAGTGGGTTAAGTTATATATGTAATGCCCCTGCTTAAAACACACACAGACACACACACACACACACACACACACACACACACACACACACACACACACACACACACACACACACACGCGCACACACACATTACAAAATGTAGATCAATAGTAAAATAATTGTAAAAATTTTTATCAGTAATAATTGTCTGCATTTAATATTGGCAGTAGAGTCCATAAACGTTACACCTTGGAGAACTCACGATTATTTAAAAACAATATGAAAGAAAAAATAAGCACTAATGAAATGACAACAATCTGAATAAAATGCCTCATAACATGTATGTAAACTGAGGTTTAGTGTAAAAAGAGTCAGTAATTTGACAGTGAAAATTATTATGCAGTAATATTAGAATGTTTCATTTGACATGGTTTAATTTATATGACACATTGGTAAAAGCTATATAATAGTCTGTAATCATCTAACCGACTACCAAAATCTGTAAATCAAATCATACATCAAGCAATTTTACAACAGGTGGTGGATTTATAGTAATTTTTATAATTACAGTAAGTGTATGTTGGCTACCACAAACGGATGAGAAGAACTTCAGTGAAATTCAGGTCCAGAACCATATGTCTGTTGATTTTAGACTTGCCACTCGTTTGAGTTACTGATTCCTATACTAATATTGTAACCACAGCTGACCATCAGGAAACATCTGATTCAAAAAGAAAAAAAGAGGTTGATGGAGGGAGGGGAGAAAGAGTGGAAACAGCTGGTTGTTACTCTACAAAACAATCACATTGTTGTGGTTATATCTTCAGAGAAGATCTGACAAGTGAGATATTGGCAACTCTGGGGGACCTCAGGCCTAGCAATCAGCTCCAAACAGGATGCTCAACAAACAGGAAACATCAGCCAGTGCCTGATTGGCTAGCAGTGTCCCAACCATTTGCTTTTGGGGCATTCTAGATGAACGGCCAAGTCATTGTGCACCACAGGGGCTCCAGAGAAAACATGTTTGCAAAGAGGGCTGAGTTGAACCTTAAGCCCACAATGTTGTGCTGTTTCAGGGAAGATTTACACACCCAGTCAGCCGACAGTGGCCCTGCTCAAGTTTAAGAGAAAGGCAGGCCCTGTGTTTATGGACATTCCGGTCCTCTGCAGACCTCAAACCTTTCCGGCAGCAGCTTTTGGATGTGTCACCATGACTGCTTGTGTGATTTTCAACTCAAATCAGTTTGGACACTAAATCTTAATCAGCATTCTGCCATTTTTTCTAGTTGGGTTTAATGTATCATAGCTGCAAATAAACTTGATGCATAATGTATAGGTAACACCTTTATTTATTCTTTCATTTCTTTATTATTATTATTAAAAGCAAGGTCTGCAACATTAGCAAGATACACTGTAAAGTGGATATGTGCAGTTGTTATCTTAAGTAATTATTACTACTTACAGTAATGAGATTCATTAGTATAACGTAATGTTTAGGTTGATTCAGTCATATTAAATAATAATTTTAACTTGAATTTAACCTGTTTATTTAGATGTTACCACATGAAGCGCATTTTTTAAGTTGCCTGACAAAACATTTTTGGAAACACTGACAAAAAGAGTATTGTATTTATTATATATATTTTTTAGGAAACAGCTTGTTAATCATTCTTTCATCTTTTTATTTTTATTATTATTAAATGAAAGTTCACACAAAAAAGAAAATTCTCTCATCATTTACTCTGCCATCCCAGATGTGTATGACTTTCTTTATTCTGCAGAACAGAAACCAAGCTTTTTTAGAAGAATATTTCAGCTCTGTTGGTCCATAAAATGCAAGTGAATGGTGACCAGACCTGTGAAGCTCTAAAAATCACATAAAGTCCACATAAAAGTCGTCCATAAGCAGGGTTGGGAGGGTTACTTTTGAACTACAGATTACAGAATACATGCTATAAAATGTCATTTGTAATGTATTCCATTTTGACTATAAAAACTCTGCCAGTACAGTAACACAAAATACACATGTTAAAAATACATTCTCTGAAAAACCTAAATATCTTATGCAGTGTTGTTTCTAAAACAAAATAAATCAAATTGATCTTGTTTTAAGGATTTTTAGATATTTTTACAGGAAAACAATAAAAAATTATTATCAAGAATACGATTTTTGCCCTAATATCAAAAGGTCTTACTAGAAAAAAAAAAGAAATTATGATCCAACGTGAATTTTCTTGATAAAAAAATATGATCGTGCCTGGTAACGTGCATGTAAAATGACTAGAAATAGCATTTTAGCTTAGCGTAAAGCTGACAATTTACACAAGGCTTATTTCTATTTCTTCTGCTCCAAACTTACTTCAAACGTACTTCTCTGTCTGCTCGTATGAATGTAACACATCATAAGAAAGTGTTTCACCGCTGTTCAAATGCACTTTGGATCGCATCATTTATATGTATAAATGTTTTCCATCTGAAAGGACTAAATATTAAATAAAACAAATGACAATAAAATGCAAAGTAATCTCTTCAGTAATCAAAATACTTTTTGAATGTAACTGTATTCTAATTACCAATGATTTAAATTGTAACTGTAGTGGAATACAGTTACTAATATTTTATATTTTAAATACGTAATCCCGTTACATATATTCCATTACTCCTCAAGCCTGTCCATGAGACTCAAGTGGTTAAATCCATGTCTTCAGAAGCATGTAGGTGTAGGTGAGAAACAGGTCAATATTTAAGTTCTTGTTATCGTAAATCTCTACTTTCACTTTCACTTTCAAAATGTGAAAGAATGTATAAGTGGAGGTTTATGGTAAAAAAGAACTGGCATATTGTTCTGTTTCACACCCACATTTACCATAACACTTTAGAAGATATGGATTTAACCACTGGAGTCTTCACAGGTCTGGTCACCATTCACTTGCATTGTAAGGACCAACAGTAAGGTGTTTTGTAGAAGAAAGAAATTCATATACATCTGGAATGGCATAAGGGTGAGTAAATGATGAGAGCATTTTCATTTTTAGCTGAACCAGCCCTTTTAAACCAGTTTTGCAACATTTGTAAAATAAATGTTAACCTTAACAATGTGCTTCATGTGGTAAGATCTAAATTAATGTGTTTTATTTAAGTCAAAAATATGATTTAACATTACTGAATCAACCTGATTAAATTAGGTTACACCAACAAAACTAACTTTAAGGGTTAGATCAGGTAGAAATAGATCCTTAAAGTAGCAGTTGCAGCTTACAACTTTTTACAGTTTTTCAAGACTGGGAACATCAAAAAAAGGTTAATTCAATTTATTCAATACAAAGGCCCTATTTATTTCTGCATAATATTACATGGTCTGAAAAATGAAATGAAGCCAATGAAGACTGGAGTGCATGTGACTGGTGTCTTCACATTGTTTTGACATCTTTCAACGCAAGGCAGGCTAATTCAAAGAGTATTTTCTCATATCTTTTGGGCCTGGGGCCATCGAGAGACCAAACAATGACCAGGATTACAGAGGTATGGGTTCACTGAAGTCTAATTGATCAAACAAAGTTTGTGATCTTTCATCTGTAGTCTCATTACATTTTGCTTTATAGAATGTAGAACTTTTTTAGTGCAATGATAACTACATATAGAGCCTTGATTACATCATCTAAGTCTACTAGTAAATTAATTGCCCTATCTCATGTGGGACTTTTGCCTCTATTGTCTAATTTCACCAGGAAGCTGCGGTGAAACGTAGAACGCACCATGTAAAGCTCAGTTTGAAAAAAATTAGTTATAGTAGCATTTATTCTATGAGACTAGGTTGCAGCCATTTATGTGTGTCATACAGTTTAAGAGATACTATTATAACTCATAGACATCACGCTAGATGCTTTGCACAATTCTTGAATAAAATAGCAAGAAAACATATATAACATATATAATTGAGCCACAGAATCTGTCCTTAAGGGGTTCAGCATTTTGTAAACACATTAATCTCAGCCTCTTGCTTTGTCAAGCTCGAACTTCCACTCTCTCTCCTCTCTCACTATTTATCCAGCTTTTCTCCGGTCATCTATATCTGTAAGGCTTTATCTAACTAACATTACAATTGAAAGTGTCTATTTGGAACTAAATGTTTATTTGGAACTGAATGCTATAGCTTATGGCCAGGATAAGGCCCATTTAGTGGCAAACCATGGCTGAGTCTGACTACTGTTATTGTCCTTCTCTGACACATTCACTGACACTGCTTACACTCCCATGCCAATGAGTTGGAGATAAAATGAGAGAGATCAAGAGATAAGAGAATGGCTGTTGTAACTTGTATGTGTTGACTTCTCAGGACCAAAGAGGTATAGCATTGCTCAAGCATCCAGTGGACAGCACAAAACAGGGCTTTTAAAAGACATGATCTGCTTTATAGCTTTGCTTCATAAGGGTTTTGCAGGTTCATATTCCAAATATGATAATATTTTTTATTATGCTTATGCTTGACCATTTATGCTTAACATGCTGACAATGTGTAGGGCTATGTAAATGCCTTAAACGATAAGGTAAGGTCATAAATGGTTTAAGTATAAACCAATCAATACAGTGATTTTTTCCCATTACCCTGATTTCGTATGGCATGTAAACAATCTAATGTTTTTGTGCGCATGACTGTTTACGATTTGACATCGAAAGCATAGAATAACCTGATTATTTCAAATCTCACATAAACGTGGTTTTCATGAGTTGTCAGTTTTATTTATTTTTTATATTTTATTATAGTTTTTATATACACAGTCATACCTCAAACATGAATTTTGAAGCCGCCATGCGTAAAAAAAAAAAAAAAAAAAGTATGTAATTCAATACGGCTTCAAAATTCCCGTTTGCAGTATGACTGCGTAATTTTTGTTGTAGAACAAAACGTCCATGTATCATCAAGTAGTGTTTACCACAGACCATATTTTTCTCATAAGTTCAAAAACCCTATCATAAAAACCCAAAGGAATATCCAGAGGAAACTCATGGTGAATTCTCTTCCGGGTTTGTATTGTATATAAACATATAAACAATAATAGCGGCATCAAATAAAAATAATGCATCATTTCATAGTATTTATATATGTAGAAATTTGCTAAACTTGTGATGTTTGAAATAAGAGTAAACTCTGCATATATGCATATATGAATCATGTATAATCAATATATGAATCACTTTATTAGATTTTGGCCCAGAAAGTGTTAGAGTGAACATTGTGTACAAAGAGTGTACAGAGTGTACACATTATGTCCAGTTTCCAAGTAGTTACATTCTACTACACTGGGTTTTTTAAAGTCAAAAGAAAACAAAAGTATATGTAAAAAAGATATAAACACATTTCATGTAATTCATTTATATTGAAAATATTTGCGGAAACAACAACAACAACAACAAAAAAAAAAAACCTTCCAAACATATTTTCTAATAATCCTTAAATGTCAAGATCTTTCCTGTTTGCAAAAAAAACTTTGTTTGCCTTCACAACAGTTTGCAAGCTGCAGTTTATATTTTTTTTAGCTAAGTAGGCTAATACAGTGTTTGGATTCAAGCCTTATGAAGCCAAGCATTTATTTTATTAGTTCAATTTCCTCTCTCCCACTTGAATGTGTGACTCTATTTTCAATTTCCGTAACACATTCCAGAGGAGAAGACTCAACTCATATATAGTCTTGGCGGAGGCCCAGGGATCACTGAGAGCAGACGCAGTTGCACAGCTTTTCAGACACTGGACTTTTATTAATCTTTAGGGAAAAGAAAGCAGGAATGGGAGCCTTAGGTAAAACAATGTATATCAGCAATGACTGAGTCTCCTGCACTGTCCTGTGAGGGGAAAAGATTAATCTTTTCCCAGATATTGGATGAAGTACTTTGAAATGTGTTTCTTTATTATTATACATTTTGCTATGGGTTTGAATGCTATTATTTATTTATTTAATTAATTTAAGACAATTTAAAATATCAAAAACCCCTCCTCCCAAACCCCCAGACCTTCCCCCTGTTATGTTTTTTTTTTTTTTTAAATACATATGGAAATTACATCATTGCATTCTGTACTTGTGTGCAATGTTTATCTCAGCCCACCATCTAATAATTCACTAGTTTTTGAGGAAGATATGGGGACTTGCAAAGCTACAGTATCATTATGCAGGGTATTGAATTAACAATTTGAAATTAATATTCATGTCTCCTTTTCCACCAATGTGACTGTAACCACAGCCATTCATTTCTATACATTCCCCAAGGCAAACTATTTGATTTCCACCTATAGAACATATAATGGGGAAAGTGAGGGAGAAAGAGAGAGAGAGAAAGACACATTACCAGTGGATGGTTTTTATCATGCCCTGTGAAATCTAATATGATGGTGTAAGCATTCCTATGTCCATGTATCATTTTCTTGAGTCTGCTGTTTAGTTTGCTGAAGAACAGACCAGCATAGATTGCATGTGACAACCTGTTGTTGTGTTTTGCCGCACAGCAGAGAAGGTTGCCAGGGCTGCTATTATTCAGCAATTCAAAATCTGCCCAGTGAGGGGTGTGAAATCAACATGTAGACTGCATGCTTGAGAATGTGCCATCAGAGACATGGAGATGGAGAAGTGGGGGAATGTGCATAAGCACAGAGGAAAAGAGTGTGTGAGAGAAGGGGGAATGGAGAAACATGCAGAGGGAAGCGTGAGGAAGAGAGAGAGAAAAAAGAGTGAGGACTGAGGAAGCTAAGGGCTGTCCTACTCAGCTCCTCTTATTTTTATGACCAGAAAACCACAGTAAACAAACAGAGAAGCACATAAACCATTCAAGCATCTCTGCGGAGCCAAACCAGTGGTTTAAAACTGCCATGCCAAGTGTCACATGCAGGAGCAGTTTTTAAAGCACACTGGGACACTGAGTTCAGGCATGTGCGTAGGAGCTACATAACACACAGAAATACTGGTGACTTCTACATTTAAAATGTAAACTTCCTCCTCTTCCTCAATTTACATGCCTCAGGATATACAAAAATATTTTACACTTCAAATTTACACTTCAGAATTATGTCCCTCAATATTCTGCATGCTCACAGTAGCCTAACTACTACATGATTACAGTAAATAAGCCCTATTTTTTCTTAGAAGTACCACAGAATCACAAGAAAACAAGATGGCTTGCAAAAGAAAACCAAACATGATTTTTCCTTCTTTTCAATCAGTGGTGAGATATTGTGCAGTTGTTGATTCTAATTTGATTTATGCTTAATTACCTTTAACTGAAATAAATTCATTGATTGTAAATAAAAAGTTAATGTACTCAAACAAAATATGTTATTAAATTAATAGATACTGGTGAAAATATAGATTAAATACAAATATTTGTGAACATATAACTCATCATTTATCCCAAACAGAGGTTAATCTTTTCCACCTCAAGGGACAATGAACCATGGTATTTAATTTATGCAAGGGAATAATGTTGCACATTGGGTTGTGTATTTATGAACTTTTACAGCAGCTAAAAATCATGTGTTTGGCACTGTAAAATGTGGTAACTTGTAATTGTTACCTTAAGGAGATATTTCTACCCAATGTAACCTTTAAAATTTGTTTTGTTGGTGTGACCCAATCTATTCAGGATTATTCAGTCATATTAAATAATATTTTTGACTTCAATTAAACCAGTTAATTTAGATGTTACCACATGAAGCACATTTTTAGGTTAACTTATTTTTTTCAGTGTGCGTAGAAGGATAATGTTTGTTAAAGGAATATTCCGGGTTCAATACAAGTTAAGTGCAATTTACAGCAATTTGTGGCATAATGTTGATTACCACAAAAAATTATTTTGACTTGTCCCTCCTATTCTTTAAAAAAGCAAAAATATGTACTGTGAGGCACTTACAATGGAAGTGAATGGAGCCAAGACGCAAATGCTGTCAACTGAGCTTAAATTTTCTTGAACCTGAAATATTCCTTTAAGAACCTTAATCGAAGCTACCTTAAATTTCCATCTCATGTGAGCCCAGAACGGTCGCATGGACTGTGCCAAGTGTGCGACCGCACAGGGCCTCGTGCCTCTACAGGGCCTCGTGCCGGCCTGCAATACTGTAGTTTTTTTATGTATTCCATTATGCACAGTCAAGGTCACATGCAAAAATCTAACAAATTATTCTTTTTTTTTTTTCATTTTCGATATTGCGTCATTATGTACTGTGTGTCTCGCTGCTCACTCACTGCAAGGAAGAAGGAGAAACAATGTTGGCTGCATGAAAGTGCGACCGATTTCGTAGACACGAGTCGGGTGCTGAGAAAAGGAAAAAAATTTAAAAGAAGGAAGAATTTCAGAAGTCACTGCGAGGATTGCTGGATACAGTTGTCAACACTTCCAGAGATGTTGTGGCTGAGCGGGTGTCCAAAGCTAGCGGTTGTGAAAATGCTAATATGGCGACAACTAGCACCACCCAAATTAGCACTGTGGCTAGTAAGGCTACCTGGACGCAACAACAGCAGGACAGGAACATGGACACTGAGGATGACGAAGTCCAAGGAGAGGGATAAGGTTAATAAGTGGCTGTGGTGACTGTGACAAATAGATTAAATTGAACCACGCAATCAATTTACTTATTTTTCTGCTACAACTTATTAGGGACTGGGCTGAAAGATGAGGTCCCGCCAATGCCTACTGATGAAGAGCATTGCTCCACCACCGACAGTGAGAAAGAAGTTTCTGTGCAGCTTGGAGACCTTAACGACCCCAGCAAAGGCCTGTGCATCTAGATGCCAAGACAGTGGATTTACTCATGGAAAAAGGCCCTGTCACGTCATGGTGTGCAACATTGATTTCCCCGTGAATCAAGAAAAAAGACACTTTTCCGATGAGTTCTATGTAAGAAAGTTAACCAATGGTGAAAAGGCTCATAGAGATTGGCTTGTCTATTCGAAGAAAACAGATTCTGTATTTTGCTTTTGTTGTAACTGTTTAACAACTTACTAATGAGGGCAATAATGATTGGAGACATTTGGCTGCTCTGCTGAAACAACATGAAACATCCCGTGATCATATCACAAGTGCCGCAAAATGGATGGAGACTAAATGAAGAGTAGATAAAATGACATCTATAGACGAGTCACATCAAAGAGATATAAACAGAGAAAAGGCACAGTGGCAGGACATTTTAACACATATTCTAGAAACCGTGCAATATTTGTCTGAGCATAATTTGGCATTTCGAGGAACAAATGCAAAGCTTTATGAAGATAACAGTGATAATTTTTTGGGGTTAATAGAGATGCTCAACAAATTTGATCCCACTATGCAAGAACATGTCAGACGCATAAGAAATAAGGATACTCATGCACATTATCTAGGGCCTCAAATTCAAAATGAGATAATTTGTCTTATGGCCACAAATGTCAAAAACACTATTGTGAATGACACAAAGAGAGCAAAATATTTTTCTGTGCTTCTTGATTGCACACAAGATATAGGCCACCAAGAGCAAATGTCACTGATTCACTGTTTTGTCAGTATGACATCATTAGAAGTGAATGTAGAAGAACACTTCATTGATTTCATCCCAGTAAATGACCAAACTGGAAAGGGACTATCAAATGCACTCTTTGCCAAACTAGAGGCCCTTGGACTGAACATAAATGACTGTCAGACCAAGGATACAATAACAGGGCAAACATGACAGGACAAAATCAGGGAGTCCAAGCCCATGTTCTGCACCTCAATCCCCGGGCTTACTTCATGCCATGCGGTTGCCACAACCTGAATTTAACACTGGGAGATATGGCAAAATGTTGTCCAAAAGCAATGTCATTCTTTGGTATTGTACAATGGCTTTATACGATATTTGCAGGCTCTCCTAAACGGTGGGTAATACTTAAAGTGAAAGTCCCATCTCTCACTGTTAAACCTCTGTCTTAAACAAGGTCGGAATGTCAGGGTGTGTAAAAGCAATATGCTATCAAACAAGTGATATTAAGGATGCTATGCAGAGGACTGTAGGGACCCCAAAATTAAAAGTGAAGCCAGGTCGCTGGCTAATGAAATGCAAAGCTTTGAATTCATTATGTCTATGGCCATATGGTATGATATTCTGTTTGCCGTGAACACTGTCAGTAAGACACTCCAGTCGAGGGACATGCAACTAGATGTGGCCTTGTCACAGCTAAATGAACTAATTGACTTCATGCAAAAATACAGACATGCCAGATTTGTGGCTGCAAAAGCTACTGTAAGAGAGATTGCTTCTGATATGGACATTGAACCTGTAATCAAAGCAATGCGATGAGTGAAACGCAAATGGGATGAAAATCTAAATGAATATACTCCAGACCCAGAGCAAGCATATATAATGGACTACTTTATCGTGATAGTGGATCAGGCTCTCACTGCTCTCCATATGCATTTTAAACAAATGCAGGAGTTTGGCAACATGTTTGACTTTCTTTTTGATCTGACCAAACTGTGTGAAATGGAGGAAACTGACCTGCAATGACAGTGCACAAGACTGAAAAATGATCTGAGCACATCCGAATCTCAGGACATAAACTCACTGGACCTCTTCCACAAGTTGAGGATACTTCAAGAGATAATTCCAAAGGGAATAGCTACAGCACTTCAAACTCTTCGTTTTCTCAAAAGGATTGAAGGAACCTTCCCCAACTGTGAAATTGCGCTCAGGATCCTATTGACTATCCCAGTAACGGTGACATCGGGCGAGCGAAGCTTTTCAAAGCTGAAACTAATTAAAAACTATTTGCGCACCTGCATGTCGCAGGGCAGACTATGTGGGCTTGCCCTTCTATCAATTGAAAAGGATGTTGTATCCAAGCTGGATTACAATGATTTTATTGCTGAGTTTGTGACCAGGAAGGCAAGGAAAGTGACTTTCACCTAATCCATTCATGTATTTGGTGAGTCGGACTCTGAGTCCATCTCATTTGTTTGAGTTACAGTGCAGTGCACGCTACAGTAGGCTAGGCTGTGTATGACCTGACAAGTATGAAAAAATAGTCCTACATCGTAGTTAAATGTGTACCTGAAATACCAAACTGAAACATTCCAAGTTTTGTTAACCTGTCATTTTTCCATAGAAATGTCAACTTGTTCAAAATGTATTACCCATACAGCCTGCAGTATATTTAGAATAGCTAAATGCATGTGACTGTGACTCTAGGTTATGTGTAATGACCCATCTGAAAAATTATCTAAAATCTGAATGAAATGTATAGGCTATAGACCTGAAATATTGAATTTGAACATACTGTCATACTTCAACATGCCAAAATAAAGTGACAGCTGACTTAATGATGTAAAGACAATATTTTTAAAGTAGATTTTTTTTTTTTTTTTTTGTCCTTTGAAAGACTATAATAGTAAAAAGTCATAGCTGAGACTATGTGTATGATGATGCTGTATTATTCTGCTTGTTGCACCGAGTCACATTATGCAGTAGAACTTAGAATAGCTATGTGCGATGACCGTGATTCATGCGCATGCATGTCAATGAGCACGGCCTCGCACGTCAAGTTCGCACAGGGCCTCGCATCCCCCTGCGACGGGCCTGTGTGAGCCAATAATAATTTCAATATCTTGACAACTAAAAGCATCCAAGATCTCTGAGGAATGGAATTTTCAAATTGTATTACCACAGATAAAGCAAAACAAAACACAGGCTTGCGTGTTTTGTAGCATTTTTTGTCTCAAAAAGAAAATCTTCTTTTGAAAGTGCCAAACACTTGAGGGTCTTTGAGGGCCATTTTTGAGTGGAATTTTTGGCCTCCAACTACATTCGTGAAGACGTTATCTGTAAATGTCTGTGACATGAAGATCATGTTAGAAAACCCCTCTCCTGAAGTTTTTTTAATTTTTTTATAACTGTGTCCATACTTTTAACAGACTTCAGTGGGCCTTGACACATCTCGTGTAACTTCAATGTCTCACCCTGCGAATGCAACAAAGAGTCGGACAATACACAAAGGAAAGCATGTGTATGCAGACGTTCATACCAACCACACCTTCCAGAGCATTTGGCAAGGCATCCCTCCTTCCTGAACAAAGCCTGAATAGTGTTGTCACCTCAACTTATTTCCAGATGTTATAATTCGTCATTTTCACTTACTCTCATACATTAAGAGGCCCACAGTTGCTTGATGCTAAAAGTCTAACAAAAGTAGGAAAGAAAACAAATTGATTCACGTCAATATTTTAGAGGATAATTTTGATTTTGTGGATAGAATTCTTTGGTAAAGGTCAAATTGTATTTCACTGCTTCATCCTGTCCTAGTTTACTGTCATAGATGATAGAAAGATAGACAGACAGACAGACAGACAGACAGACAGACATAGACAGATAGATAGATAGATAGATAGATAGATAGATAGATAGATAGATAGATAGATAGATAGATAGATAGATACACAGACAGACAGACAGACAGACAGATAGATAGATAGATAGATAGATAGATAGATAGATAGATAGATAGATACACATACAGACAGACAGACAGACAGACAGATAGATAGATAGATAGATAGATAGATAGATAGATAGATAGATAGATACACATACAGACAGACAGACAGACAGACAGACAGACAGACAGATAGATAGATAGATAGATAGATAGATAGATAGATAGATACACATACAGACAGACAGACAGACAGACAGACACAGACAGACAGATAGACAGATAGATAGATAGATAGATAGATAGATAGATAGATAGATACACATACAGACAGACAGACAGACAGACAGACAGATAGATAGATAGATAGATAGATAGATAGATAGATAGATAGATAGGTAGATAGATAGATAGATAGATAGATAGATAGATAGATAGATAGATAGATAGATAGATAAAAAATAATCATGCACCCACAAATACACCTGAATATACTGTATTTCAACAATGGCATCTGTACCTGTTCACAGTAAATCATAAATCCCATGTATCCCTCTCCATATCCATTCAAAGTATAAACAAAACCCTGAGACATGAGTTCTGACATTAGAAGAACATCTTGTTATCTCCCCAAACGCATTATTGAGGCCCCACCAAACTATGACCCATTACCTCAACTCACTGAACCCATGGTCCTAAAGGAGGAACACATGTAAGGGGAAACATACTCATAAAGACACACAAATTGACACAATACACATGTACTATTACACACACACACACTGTAACCAGAGCTCTGGCAACAGCAGCTTCCAGCAATGTTTGTTTTGTGAAAATCCTCTTGGCATATGTAGAGTAGATAGAATTGATTGGTCTCATGGTTGCTGAGTTGTGTGTGTGTGTGTGTGTGTGTGTGTGTGTGTGTGTGTGTGTGTGTGTGTGTGTGTGTGGAATGTATAAGGGTGAGGAAGATAATAGTGGTTGTGCTTTTATGTCTCGTTCAAATCATGAGGGCAAGTATGTTTAAAAAAATTATCATAAAAAAATGATCATTTAAAAAAATAATCATGCACCCACAAATCAATCAATCAATCAATCAATCAATCAATCAATCAATCAATCTATCTATCTATCTATCTATCTATCTATCTATCTATCAGCTAATCAATGCAGCTTGTTCATTATTTATAGCACAACACCAGCATGTTTTTTGATTCTTCCCTTCTTTATACCACTTCACGGACATTTGATGTCCCTTAAAAGTAAACTATCCTCCGGGTTAAATACAAGTTAAGCTCAATCGACAGCATTTGAGGCACAATGTTGATAACTACAAAAAATTATTTTGACTCGTCCCTCCTTTTCTTAAAAAAAAGAGAGCAAATATCGAGGTTACAGTGGGGCACTTACAATGGAAGTGAATGGGGCCAATTTTTGGAGGGTTTAAATGTACAAATGTGAAGCTTATAATTTTATAAAAGCACTTACATTAATTATTCTGTTAAAACGTTTGTATTTTTGAGATGTAAATTTGTTTAAATCATCATTTTGACAGTTGTTTTAGGGTGTGTTGACATAAAATCGTCATGGCAACGAAGTTGTAAAATTGTTTATAACTTTACACAGAAAAGGTTAGTAAACGATTTTATGTTCATGTTAATGAACATGTTAACATGCATATTATTTATGTCTTGTGGCTATACTTCTTAAACAGCGAGTATTTAAATGTTTACAGATTGGCAACATTCACTTCCATTGCCTCACTTAAAACCAGATTTTTGCTTTTTTAAAGAAAAGGAGGGACAAAAATCATTTTTGTGGTAATCATTATAAAAGTGCTGTCAATTAAGCTTAACTTGTATTGAACCTGGACAATTCCTTTAATTATAAGAGCTATTTATAAGGGTCAGTGTGAAGAAGACATACCCTGCTAAAAAAAGGTGACATTTTCTTCTTTAATCGTGTAATCTTGATTGAACTAAAAACACAACGTTAATATTACTCAAATAAAAGTGTTGTTTTGTCAAATGTGTAGGTCATCCTTGACTATACTCTACTCTTGCTTTACCTTTACCCTGTCTGGTGCAACAGCTCAACTAAGTCTAGTTTTGGCTAACTCTCATCTGGTTTCCATTTTCCCTGCATTGTCTAATGAAACCTGACCGTTTTTAACAGATCTTGAGTTATGGGCCCATCAATAAATACAATTTTCTCCCTTTGAAGTTGACGAGGCTGTGGAAAGTGGTAAGATGTCATGTGTTAAGTTATGACCTGATTCCTTAAAACTAATCTACTCTGCTTGACATGGCCAGGGTTTAGTGTATGTGTGCCTTATTTATCTTGACAACCGGCAGGCCCGGCACTTTTTCAGGTTTGCCCAAGTGTCAGCTCCTTTTTGCATCTTGTTTATAAGGTTTTCCCACCCAGCCCCTAAGGGTTAAACACAAGCATAAATGCAGTAGGAAAAAAAAAAAAAAAAAAAAAACAGAAGAAAAAGGAGGAAAAAAAAGAAAGAAAAAAATATGATGTGGGCCCATATGCTGGTTGACTGTTGTTGATTCATTTATAGGTGTCCTTCTTTCCTGAGGCTAATCCTTTTCTTCAAATTAACAAGCTCCTGTTGCTTTAATTCTAGGCCCAATACTATTTTGCCTCAATGTGTATCAGATGTTTTGCTACAGGTATGAGTGATTCATTTTCAGTCACTAATCAGTCACTAATTCATACATGCTTTTGCTTGCTGCACTCATTTTTGTAATAACTTTTTAAAGAAAACAACACTGAGCCGCACTGAAAAGCAAACTTAAATTTCTGTCATCGTTTATTCACCCTCATGTTGTTCCATACATGTATGGCTTTCTTTCTTCTGTGAAACACAAATGAAGATGTTAGAAATTTTTTTAGCCTCCATCACCATTCACTTTCATTGTATGGAAAAAAAGATGCAATGAAAGTCAATGGAGACTAAGGTTGTCATCTGCTTCTTTGGTCATACAGGTTTGGAATAACATGAGGGTGAGAAAACCAGAACATTATTTTCATTTTTGTGTGAACTATTCCTTTAACATATGAATGGGGGTACAGAAAAAACAACAACATTGTGACATTTAATGTGTTTTTAAAGTCATTTTGCTCATTTCTCATCTTCCAGATTGAGATCTACACCATAACTATGTCTCTCTGACAGTTCAGAGTAATAAAGAACCATTTCTCCTTGGTTACAGGCCTCCCAGCTGTTTTGGATAATGAATGATAGTAGCCATGCGATGTCGAGTGTGAGAAATGCCAACGTTTCCATTACAGCTCAAGTGTCAAGTGGACTATGTTACATTAAGTGTACTAGAAGTAAAAATGTGTGCAAGTCCATTAGGCCGTGATGTAAACACTTTTCTGGTCTACTCATTTGGCAGACAAGAGCCAATGCAAAGAGACTGGCCAGAGTGGTCACCCAAAACCTCAGCATTTCAAAATAAGAGTTTGTTTACTTTACCCACTTCCTGGTCTACCACCGTACAGTAAATACTTTGTAATGGACCATACAGTGAAAGGTAACAGTTTTAAAGGGTTAGTTCACCCAAAATTGGACCCTTATGTTGTTCCAAACTGGCATGACTTTCTTTCTTCCACAAAAGAAGATGTCAGGCAAAATTCAGTCTCAGTCACCATTTACTTTCATTGTATGGAAAAAAATATGGTGACTGAGGTTAAAAATTTCGCACAAATTCACACAAATAATGAGCATCTTAAAAATCACTTTTTATTTCCTTATTTCTGCTTCGCCGTGCACATACTTCTATAAACGTAGGATGGCAGGGGAAGATTCATTCATATACAGTATATGAGGAAAGCTCTACCTGATTGGATAGCGTTAGGTTTATGGGAAGGGTTCTACTGTAGTTTCTCCAACCAATCAGGTATCGTATAGCTTTCCTCATGACTATGAATGACTCATCCCCTGCCATCCTACATTTCGGAAAATCGCCCTCCGTGCACTGTCTGACTGACAGACGGCTTCTTTCTGTGTGCATGCTAATGTGTGTGTCTGTGTGTGCTGTGAGAGCGCTCATGGTAATGCAGACACATGACTGTGTGACGGTCAAATACACTTCAGTGTACACTTCAACACTTCAAATACACGTCTTGGCGAGGTAGAAATGCAATCGGTTATGTCTAGAGTAGTTAAAATCGAGCTACTGCAGATTTTTGCTTAATCGAGCTACAGTCTTCATCTCACTGTCCAAATATACATGACACCATGCTTAATTAAATAGCTGAAGGAAGGACGCCAGCTGAGGAAGTGATGTAGATGGTTTCAGGTTGACCTTTTGCATCATAGTAGTGCATCAAAGAAGTCAGCTAACTAGCTTCTCAAACACGAGATGCACACAACACGCACAACAGCATGGAAAACAAGAAGGCAGAAGACAACGCAATTTGCTCCTGGATTGTTGTAACTATACGAGTCTGCTTGACTATACGCCTTAAATTTATAAGGATATTATCCTTAAACTCTGTATAAAGCATAATAATAATGATGAGATGTTAATAAATAGACGATTAAGAAAAAATATGGTTTGTCTATATTTTCTCAGCGATTGCTGACATTTTTGTAGGTTTGTTGTCTGTACTGTATGTCACTTGTTGTCACTGAACCTGTCATTTGCTTCAGGAGGCATATTTAGGAAATATAATGCTTTGTGCCTCAGTCTATGAATGGAATCCACATGAGATCAGTAAAAGAAGCTGTCATAACCATTCGATGATAACTGAAAGATATATACAGTAGATAATGTGTAATTTGTAATGTTTACATTGTGCTTTCATGCTAACCTTGGCTATAGTATGCACCTGTTACCCTCTATTAGTGTATTTTATGATGTAATTTGTGAAAATCAGCGTTCCATTCAGAAGTGATCATCCCAATGCCCTATTCGCTTCAAAGACTTTACCATCCACTGTGAGAGTTTTGGAGGGCTGAAAGTAACGTTTATTCGGAACTCACCTTTTAAATTATTTTTATTTGAAATTCTGTTTGATGTGATCTCACAGCATGGCTATCATGATTGTTCTCCCTTAGAAGTTCCCTTTGGAGACCGATTTATCCATTTGGAACTCTGAGAAATTTGTGTACTTAGTGCTTGCAATGGGTTCAGGATGGACAAGAAGGAGGCGGGAACCGGCAGAAAAGTCAACAACTTTAATGACATAAAAGAACTGAACATAACATAAAACACATAGACTCACACATACACAGCACCCTCACGGCCCGGCCATGCCCTCCTCCTCATCACACTCCTCGACCGCCCGATTCAGGCCAACGAAACCTCTGGCATGACGTACTCCCCTCCCTTCCTGGGAGAGATGAGGGGAGGGAGAGGGGAGAGGAAAAGAGCGAGGGGGAGAGACAGAGAGAGAGAGAGAGAGAGGAGAGAGAGAGAAAAAAACTCGCTCGCCTGTCCCCGGACATGCCATCACCTGGTTCTCAGCCACTCCTCCACCCTCTGGCTGACGACAGCCGCTCCTCCCCTGGCGGATGGCAGCGAGTCCTCTGACCCCTGGTGGAAGGAATGGCTCCTCCCCTTCCTGGCGGATGGCAGCGGTTCCTCTGACTTCTGGCGGCCGGCAGCGACTCCTCCGTCCCCTGCCGGACAGCAGCAGTGAGAACTCCATGACAGCGCATCCCTCCTCCTTCCCGGGTTTCGTCACTAGTGTAACGGGTTCAGGATGGGCAAGGAGGAGGCAGTAACCGGCAGAAGAGTCAGCATAATTTTAATGACATAAAAGAACTGAACATAACATAAAACAAAGAGACTCACACATACACAGCAGCCACGTGTGTCTCTCGCTCTCTCAAACTGGCGCCCCCGGCTCGTCTTTATCCCCTTTCCGGCTGATTAGGTGTCTCAGTGCTGGCAGTGCACCCTCACGGCCCGGCCACACCCTCCTCCTCGTCACAGTACTCTTCTTCTTCTCTGCTTTGTGTTGCGTTCAACTTTCGGGTTAAATACACGTCAGATGGCACCTCTGCCTTTCAGAGCATGTATAACTCTGAGGTCAACTGCGGTCCGATTAATGGGTTTACATGCTGGATGAAGCCGAGCTACAATCGCATTACCTAGGTCTGTTAGTTCGATTTTGCAAAAACCAAACTAGTATAATTTCAGTTGATCTAAAGCTCTTTCATGACATTTTAAAAAGACGAATTGTTGCTTTTGTCCGACTAAAATCAAACTTTTAAAGTGCATTTAAATGCAATCATTGACTCCCTTCACGAGGTGTACTGACACAGAAACTCTCACAAAAACACACTCACTAATCCATTCACAGCAAAAAAGGGAAGTGTTAAGGCTATGGCTGTGGTATCATTACGAGTGAGTGGATTTCACAATCAAAGCTCTCTATTGTTCTTAAGGATTGAGTCTGAGCCACATTAAGATGCCTAATACTGTATGCACTAAGGTTTTCCATTCCCAAACACTTGCTTTCAGCCAAGCCATATTTTCACCCTGTGTACAGTATAACAAAGTAACAACCTTAAGGTGACACCATGCTTTTAGACATATGCTATGGGGATCTGTAGAACAATGTATGTTTTTAAGCTTTGGAAAGGAAGAATGTTATAGAATGACAGCAAAGAAGCACGGATTTAAGGGATGATCTATCATTTTGTACGTGTGCCATATTGCAGAGGCTTGCAAGGAGTAATTTAAGCAGTTACAGTTCTGGGAAGGCAGCGTGATGAAATGGAATCTGGAATACGGCTGAGCAGCAACATAGTAAGGGAGTTAGTCACGACTCTGAGTGGTGTTTCTTTTCTACTGTGCCAGCTGTCCCTCTGTAGCTACATCGGGCAGGCCTAAGGTTACATTGTTATAATGCAGTCACTGCTTGAGGTATTGTTTTTGTTCAGACATGCTATCCGGAGCATATTATTTCCTCTTGTCATATCTCATTATTTTTCAGAAATCACCTCATCTTCATAACATTTATACAGTATGTATTAGTGCTGTCAGTCAATTAAAATTTTTAATCATGATTAATGGTGTACATTTTCATAGTTAATTGCATTTAATCACAGATTTTGAAAGTGCTGAAATTTGACTATATATACTTATTTTCCTGTTAAAATGCATTTATTCCCTTCTTAGGAAAGAAAACGAAACAATATGTAACAATAATGCTTTATTAACATTTTCAAAACATAGCCTTCCACAGTATAAAGATAGAAATTCACTAAAATATCACATTACAAGTAACATTAAACGTTTCCCAAAATCTAAGTGGGAGGTTGACTAACTGAAAGAACTAATCCCTATATGTTGCGTATTCATTGCAATGCCCATTAAATCTTTAAACTCTAATCCTCCACAATATTAATCTGCCGAATCTTCTTTGAATTTCAAATAAAAAGCTCTACAGAAATGGCATACTATCCATACTACTCTTACTGCTTCTTTCATATCTATGTATAACAGAAATAGTAAGAGCAGTATGGTAGTATGCCATTCCGAAAATTACCAACATCTTGTTCTGCTTTTAGTGCTGGCACTGCCCACATAATGATAGTCCATTCGAATTGTCCGGTAATCATTAGCTGATGCTTCGAAAGCTCAGCAGTAAAGGGTACAAAGTTGAAATTATATGATCGACAGACCGTCCATGGGAGGACTCCAACAAGCTGCGCAGTGGTCCCTCATCAGTGCGATATATATTGTGTTTGGCTTGTAGGTTATAGTTGCTATTTAATGTGTTTATGTGGTAAAATTCCAACTTTCAAAGGTTGCAAAGTACTTTATTTTGGTCACAAGTACCATCTGGGTTTGTTTTGTAAGATGTGCTTTCTCCATCCCTTCATCATTGGCACAGAATCGCTGTGTACGAATCAGTGTAATGACCCTGGACACATCGCAAGGGTTCCGCAACTCACACGAAGCTGAATAAAATATTAGAATCTAATGTGAAAATTGGTAAATGTGTTAATCGCGAATAAGAAAAATGTGTGTGTTAATTCTGACAGCTTTAATATGTATGTATATTTGCATTTATGTGTGTGTGAATTCCAATCAGTCAAAAGTCCAATTACAAAAAAAATTTGTTTTTTTATGTTGGTTTCAAACACCTAGTTAAAAATCCTCTTAAATAAGAATTCTATCCAGAATCATAAGATATCCTACGATGTGCTCATATGCAAAGGTAAAACTTCTATTCAGAGATCAACTGATCAACAAACAGTATTTTAAATTGATACAATACAGGCATCAGGATAGGATACAGGATAGCCTCCTATCCAACACTTTTTTTAAGAAGGGAAACAACTGTGAACAAATTTGGTTACTCATTTCATATTTATTTATGTAATACAATTGACTGATGTACGTCAGTAACTTGTAAGACGCTTCCCTCGTCTTGTTCCAGAACCCCAATGTTTTCATTCTGCCATAGTACACAAAAAAAAAAAAAAAATTATATTAAAATTATGGTTAGGTTTAGGTTTGGGTTACGGTTTAAACTTTGGAAAAATCATAATAACATAATTTGTTGATTTGTTTATTTTTATTTATGGCATAAAAATTTTACATTTTTGTAAGTGGCAACTCATTCCTTTTCTTACGATTACACAATCTCATACTATTATTACGACTTGTCATGAGACCAGGTTGAAAATTTAAATGTTTTTCCATTTTTTTTGTTATAGCTGCTGGGTAAACAAGTGAACATAATCAAACCACAATGACATACATTCAGTGAAGGGTCAACTACTGTATATAATAATGGTAGATTTTAACAGAAAGATTGAACCATGTTCTCAGGGCAAGTGTACGTTTCATAAATGTTAGGTCAGTGCAAGTTGTCACATTTTAATTGTGGTAGGTTGTCACATGTGTTTAAATGCAGGCTCAGATTTAAGAGAGGTATAGATTTTTTTTTTTTTTTTTTGGTGGGGTTGTTGGGGGGCCACTATTGGAGCATGTTGTCGCAAAATGTCATAATGTGTTCAATAAACTGTATCTTTAAGGAAAGACTTTAAGGAATGTGGCTATACAGAATACAACTTTTTAAAATAAATATACTCTGAGAAATATTCACTAGAGTTAGTTGCTGTGTACTGTTCCTGTTGTTCATTTACAATATATATATATATATTAGTTTGTACTGTTTTGTTGTCGCTTTGTTCTGTGCTGACAACCAAGGCAAATTCTGCTGCTGCACCCCTGCTGTAGTGAATAGAGTGATTTTTTTTTTATTGTTTTATTTATTTATTTTTTGATTGTTTGGATTTAGTGAATTTGTATTAACAGCTAACTGTCTTGAGATATCTGTAATGGAAATAGTACAAAGTCGGCAGAAACCCAAAGTGCACAAGTAAGTCTAAAATTATGAGTTGTTTTTCCTTTTGGTTTGGTTCATGCTCTTCATGATAAACAAAAAGGTACAAACCTATCTTTGTTTCTACATGCGTATTATCGACTGTTGCATGCTGTCCAGTAATTATCTATCATAAAGATGTCACACAGGTATCTCTTGGCATCTAGACAAGTACAGGCTTCAATTCAATCATAGTTTTCTCACTTCATACAGACATTTCCACGAATTTCATTGTAAAACTCAGTAAATACCTGTACCCACTGTCTTCTCCATCAGGCTTTCCAAGCTCAGTGAAAGAAGTCATCAAGCTGCCTAATTAGAGGGTGTTGCCAGTTGCCTCAAATGGCTCAAACAGATGTTTTTCCACACAATTGTGGAACTATTACCTGAATTAAAATCAGTTAGTTGTAGAACCGTTCCGATGAAATTTCAAGCAATGTTTTTCCACCAGGGACACGAAAGCAGGGACTTTATTTAAACAAGCTTTGACTGTGTCACTGTTGTGGCGGCTATGCCTGAACTTGATACAACAACAGCCGAGCCGACTCACTTCAAAACATTAACAGTGGATGACTTTGTGAAAGATTTCGTGTTTATTGTTATCATCCTGTTTTGTCGTGGAAAACATCATGTGAGTAAGATTTGTAAAGAGATGGAAAACAACAGGAGAGCAAGAGCAGGGAAGAGACGGCCTTAACGCTACCTTCATCTGTAGTCAACTGCATTTTGTTTCTTGCTTTTTCATAACTTTGCATAATCATATGTGTGCTTCCAATAAACAGTGCTAATTGAAACTACTGTGTATGGAGTTTTCTAACACTGATTTCAACTAGCAATTCAATCAATGCTGTGATTCGTAGAATAGTACTGTACACATGACGACCAGAAAAAAAGTTAACTTATAGCAAAACATTTAAAGCACTGGACAGTAGAACAAGCGAACTATATACATAATACAATGTTCAAACTATATAGATAATCATGGAACGTACATTATTTTATGATCATTTATTCTGTTGTAGTCTTGTTTAATTTTCTTTATTTTCAATGTACTAAGGTTAATGTCATCAAAGCCTAAATGCATCAAGGCAATCTGACTATTTGTACACCTCGTTTCTGGTTGATGTTTCAAACGTGCTCTGCATTTTTTCTTCTCCATAATTACTCATCAGATCCTGCACAGCAGCGTCTGTCCATCTATCTATTTCGATTTGAAAACCCTACAATAGCAGCAACTCAACAAAAGTTTTAACAAAGGTTATGAACTGGACTTTTAAAAATGTCTGGAATCAGCTGATGACGGGAAGCATTTGCTATTCTGACTCCACCCAAACAGTTCCACTTTGCAAAGAAAGTATCACCTCAGGAGCAGGAAATTAAAAAGGTTCCTGGTTTGGTTTAGGATTTAGTTCCACGTGGAACTAGTTCATGTGGTAGAAAAATAGCAAGACCTGAAAAGTTCCTGCAGTGAAAAAACGCCTTATGTGACTGTATCACCATATGAGGGAAGACTGCCTTGAAGAATGTCCCGTCTGTCAAAGACTTTGGCCTGAGGGTCTTGTTGAAAGAGGAAGCTTTGAAAAGGCACGGATCGATGGCTTCATCTCGGAATGGCAGAGAGACACGTATAGACCCCAGGACACCATCTAACCTTTATATGAGCAAAGGTTAATGCTGGGCCATATGTCATGGTGGCATGGGTCACAACACTCACTGATATCCAAAGGGGTTCTGGTGGTGCTCATTCTGTGTTGGGAAAGGATGTGGTAGCTCAGATAACTGTCGAACAGCCTTTGTTTTTCCAGAGACCAATTCATCACTTTAAATTTGATTATAAATTCTTTTTCTGCAATTTACAGGGCTAGGCTTGTAAATTGAGTAGTTTTATAATGTTAAATGATGCTTCTGTTCATGTTCGAGCATGGAGAGATATGCTCTGTATCGCATCCTCCTGTGTTATTTTACATTCTGAGCTGTAGTAATGTAGTATTTGTGTAATAATTTTAAACAGATTTTTTTTTTTTTATTATATTTTTACTATTAACTTTCTGTTTAAAAGTTTATTGGTTATTGAAAAGTTTATTTTTGCAATAAGCAAAAAAAAAAAAAAAAAAAAAAAGAAGAAAAAAAAAAGAGTGCCCCTTTAAAGTGTAATGTTTTTCACTCAGAATTTGTATTTTCCAGCAGTGTTTTTACAACATTTTTTATGCTCAAGTCAGACATTGATATTTCTGATGGCACGGCAACACAGGGAACCATGTTAATAGGGCCTGAATGTATACAATGTATATACATTATACTAGAGGGGGAAAAAAAATTAAGCTCTTTAATTTAAACTGGAAACAGATGCCAGTAAACGCTTTCATGTTTAAGGTGAAGTAGATGTACTAAATGAAAACAAGTTGGCACCATTTTTGCTAGAGGTCAACATAATTACAAGTGTAAAAGTAGGCAATTAAAATGCATCACAAAAAGGCCAAGCCTCAACTTCAACTCAAAAAACAATCCCTTCAACATGTAAAGGAGGTAAACAGCTCTTAGTGTGGGACTAAAGCCAGTCATCATGAACTACAGTCACTGAATGCAAAAGGTTTTTTCAGAAAATGTACCAATTTAGTGCTGAAGAAAATGAGCCTCGTTAAAAACTTTTGTCTGGTTGGATAGATTGATTTTACCAAAAGGCATAAGAGAGGGGGATTAACAGAGCCATGTTCCATACTAAATTACAAGAAATGCATTTGTGAAGCAAACTGCCAGTGACTCTAATCTGAGGAATTCTGACTCCCTCCTGAGGTCAGTAGTTGGGTTTTCTCTCTCTCTCTCTCTCTCTCTCTCTCTCTCTCTCTCTCTCTCTCTCTCTCTCTCTCTCCTGCTCTCTTCTTACTGCCCTTTCAGCAGGCCTGGACATGTACTGAAGCTCTTTGAAATGCATCCTCCTTCAGGCCAGCCAAAAACATGCTTTCTCAGAAACCAAATGCTCTTTCTCACCCTCAGACTCTTTTGGGAATTTGAAGAAATCCATATAGTACACGCTAATATATGGGTTCATGTTGCATTTCCTTGAACATTGTATAGCTATTATTGTAACAGAGCTCTCCTATCTTATATTCATTGCTTATTGAAGTACATTGCCTTTTTAAAAGATTATTCTTGAGCTCTGTTAAAAGAATACAGCATTATATGATGTATAAAAATTAACCTTATATTCCATTAATTTCTTCATTCTGATTTATCAGTTAGAATCATCAGATTTAGAATATTGTCATATAATCTAAACACAGCTCACACTTATTTAACTACAAATTACATCTGAATGTATAGAGATATTTCGATTACCGCTTGGTAAGATCACAGGTTTTTAATGATCATGGCAGATTTACATATGGACTCATTCTGAAATTCCCTTTCCTCTTCAATTCCTTAAGGATCCCATTTAAACCAGAAATGGCTTGGATGCTCTAAGCCATTTCAAACCCATAGGAACAAAACAAAGACACCAAACCCATGAATACCACAACATGACCTAACAAGTGAAACAAGAACCTTGAGAATGCAGTTTAGCTGAAGGGTATATCTGAGGAAATGTATATCTACTAAGTAAGTTTATCAGTTATTTTTTAGGTTTTGTCAAAGCCACACATACATGTTTTGGTTATTCAGAGCTTATTATACAACAGTTTGTTCCGGTCCTCTAATCTGATTGGACAAACATCGTTCCAAGAGTACTGATGCTTAGTATAACAGCAATGGGATGCTTCATTGTTTGTATAACTTCGGTTGTTTGAGTTTGTCGAAAACACAATGGTTGATCCTGATTTGGCTTTGTTTAGAGTTTTTAAAAAAAATTTTTTTACCAAAATTAGACAAGATTACTGGTCATATTGTGTCTAAAATGCAGGTTATTTGAAATAACTTGTTTTTAGAACTGCAGTAGTGCTTAATTAGTAGCCTGGAATTAGAGGATGGCTTTGTTGTGTCCCTAAGTGTCTGGACATGTACAGCTGCAGATTGTTTTAAAGTAAATTAAAATGCAATTAAAATTTATTTAGGGCTTACAAGGAATCCTTTCACCATTGAATAAATCAGGGCTGATATGACATGGTTCAGGTGGAAGTGCTGTTTTCAGTGCCGTTCTGGCAGAGCTCCCTGTAATTACCCAGTCCCACCTCCTGCGCTCAGGGCTTCAATTTGACGGAACACCCCTCAGAGTGCTCGAAGCTTCATCCCCCCCACCGTCCCCCGGCCTTCGCTGTGCTTATAATCACGTCTTTAAAAGAAATGTCAGTACACACCAGTGGTTCCATTTGAAGAGGGCAGGTGAAGTGTTCTGTAGATACCTCACCGGCTCTTAGTTGGCGAGATGCCACTGTCAAGTGGTGGAGGGGTGCTAATTAGAGATGGTTAGCGTGTTTAATTGGAGGTAAATTTCCATGTCATTATCCAAGAGAACTATTCTAAGTGCTTTGCACACACCATGTACAAATATTTAAGAGAAGATAAAAATATTAAAAGCAAAACTCCATGCATGAAGATACAGCAATATGAGCAATATTACAGATTTTGAGAAACGGACTTTATTGAACTGAACTGAATTGAACTGGGTTAACTTAAATTGAAATGTACTTTATTGTCCCAAAAGAAAATGTATCTACACAAAACATGGTTGCTCTCCTTCTAAACATTATATAAATAAGAAAAGTAGTAAATAATAATACCATGTAAAAATCTCAATAAAATTAAAAAAAGATATTTAAAAAATTTATTTTTACATTCATTTAAAATAATCAAATTGTAAAGATTATATAATTCAATAGTAAATTAATAATAAAAATGATATTTTTAAAATGTATTTTATGGTTTATAATATTAAAAGCAAATGGATTTCTCCAAAATTATATCCATTTTGCATCTGCACTTTTTGGTTTAGTATTTTATTTCTTAAAATAACTATACCTACACAATGGCAACCTGTACCACTGACCAGATGGGAATAATTGCATATCTATTCCATAATGTTGGTATATTACCTCAGTAAATTAAATATACTACGAAAACAAGACCAATGACCTTCATATAACAAGTAAAGCTATTTGTGTTTTTTAGAGTTGACAGTTATGAACTCAATCTGCCAACACAAACCAATTAAACATGCTGTAATATTATTTTTAATGCATCCATTGTGCAGATGACATGTAGGACCAACTCAGAAGTTGGTCATTTTCTTAACATCACTGTTTGGTGATGCTAACAGAGTTCCACCCCTAGAAATATGTTGTAATTCCATGGCTTCATCCAGCAAAACAAAGGTACTCTTTCTCTCCCTACACCCACCTATGCTCCCCGCCTTTATTCAAACCTCTTTGACTGCTCGGGTCTGTCTGAGGACTTGACAGCCTATATATTAAACTGTCAAAATTCAACCGCTTGTGACAAGCTATGGTATGAGTCACTGCCCTTCACAGCTGTGAGAAAATAAAGACTTTTTCTCTGTCCATATTTTAACCTCATGACAGAGTAGATGAAGTCATAATCATGGGGGGAGTTTTATCGTTTGAGCTGTGAGTTTCGCCTCACCCTTTCGTTAATGTCCATCATGATTCCAAATGTGACAATATAATTTGTCTGTCGTTTTGTTTAAGACTGATGAGTTTAGTGATGGTTGATTTACCATCTGTTGTCATAATGGCCTCTAAAACTCTAACAATTTCTGCTCTTTGACCAGCTGACCAATGAAGGCCCCTATGCTGTAATTCTTTGTTCCGTGGAAAAAAATGATAAATAAAGAATCTTCTCATAGGTCTTTTCCATTTGTTCCAAAATAAAAAAATAAAGCACTGTACAAGCACCAAAGTTAGGCCATAAGTCTTGTGCAGAAACATCTAGTTGCAATGCTACACAATGACTCTGAAACCCTGGTTGATGCTGCTCTGCCACAGCTGAATTGCAGCATGTACTTGTTCTTTAAGTATTTGAGTAGCTTGCTGATAACTGGAAACTAATATAGAGAGAGTTTTCTTAACCTTCAGTATAGGTAAGAAAAAGTGAAGATTAACATAATCATTACCACAAAGCAAGTAAGATTATATTTGCAAATAGTGGGCTTTTCAAATCTCTCAGCAATAGTACTATAACAGTGCAGAGAGAAGTGTTCTGTTAAGACTGGCAAAGAACTTATATAAACTATGATGACAAGACTAGGAGCTGCACAAACAAAGGATTAGGTGAGAGATGAAAGGATGGGAAAAAGAAAGTCATTTATCTTGAATGAAAGAAGCACTAATGGTATTCTGTGTGCTACTGAACTTTTGAACATTCTGATGAACCATAAGACTGTGAATCGGGTTATTATACTGTACATGTGGGGAAAAATGATATTCGGAAAGAACAGTCAGAACTCCTTGAGGGATTTCAATAAACTCCTTGAAACACTTGGGAGATTGAAAGTTCAGTTGTTCATCAGTGGACCACTCCCAGCCCGAGGAACAAATATGTTTTCTCAGTTGCTAAGTTTAACACTTGGCTGCACAAAACCTGCAACATGAAAGGACTGAACTACATTGATAACTTCAATCTTTTCTGGAGTCAAAGAGAACTGTTTTAATCAGATGGCCTCCACCCAAACAAACTTGATGCATAAGTACTAAAGGACAATACTTCTCCCTCTTTCATCCACTGCAACATGCACAAATCCACTCAACCTGGATGGCACACAAACACCACTGCATTGTCAGGATGACCACAGAATCGCACTTCAGCACTTGGATGGACATTTGATGGACAAATCCCTCAATAACACAGTGAAGACACAACATCCACTGTTCAGGGACAAAATCCAGGCTGAGCCCCACACACAGAGCATACTAAAGTCAGACTGTGACGACTTAAAACTGCTCCAAGATACAGGACCCAAGGATGATTTCCTGTAAAAAAGCCAAGGGAGCCAAGATAACATACTTCAGCCTCCAGAAACACCAGAGCCACAGTATCTGTCACCACGCACTTTCTGCCTCTCATCAACATCCCCACTTCTGAGCTTCTCTGAGAAAATGGAGGAACTAGTGTATGCTGGAAGAAAGCTCTCTCACTCCATTGCTACGAGCCCCCAGATACAAACCAAAAAACGGCAGGCCCCTCTACCACCAAAGCCTGCAGGCCCAGCTCACCCTCCCTCTGAGAGAACTCTCCGGCCACTGCCACAACGAAAGGGTACACATCGTCCTTCTTCTGCTCTCGGTGAACAACAAACAACTGATAACAGCTCTCAGTGATATATGTCGGGTCCCCGTTACGGTAGCAGCAACACTCAAAAATGTTTACAAAACAAGTGGGAACCCACTGTGCCAGTAGCTTTTTCAATATCTGTTATGTTAAGTGATAGGAAGACTAAGCCTTCTCAATATGTATGGCAAATTGATCTAATCTGTTGCCTAATCTGACATTGCTGTGGGGCCAAAAACCGACACTGTCAAGTTAGCACTTTTAAGGATCAGCTCACTAAAGAACAAGCCATTTTTAGTCAATGACCTCATCACCACAAACAACCTGGACTTTATGTTTCTAAATGAGACAAATTGTTAGATACCAGCTGCAATGCAACAGTCCTCAATGAATCAGCCCCTCCAAACTTTACTTTTATGAGTGTCTATAGAGCTGTTAGGAGAGTTGGAGGATTAGCTGCAATATTTAAAGATGTCTTTTAATGCAAGCAAGAGTCACTTGGTGATTACTTGACCTTTGAATATCTAAGTATTGTACTAAAAGGTGCTCCAGGCATTCTATTTATAATTATTTATAGGCTTCCAAAATACTCTCCTGGCTTTTTTGATGATTTTAACTGTTATCAACAACTTCCTCTGAATTTGACTGTTTTGTTATTGCTGGGGATTTCTATCACGGTCCTGTTACCTTAGGTTAGGTTTCTGTCTGACGGGACAGTGGCATTTTCATCCCTTTTCTATCTTGTGTTCCATGTACGTTCTTTGTGTGAGCGCATGGGTACGGTTGTTGGTTACCGCCGTGCGTGAGTTACTGCTGTGCGCTCTCCGGTGATGTCACCATCATCATTCCCTGTTTGTTTTGTTCCAAATGTGTCGACGTTTTGGAACCCTGATTGTTTACATGGGAACGCTGATCATGCCAACTTTCAGCTGTGAGTGGCACCTACCCCTTGTTTGTTCATGCCAATATTAATCCCTTGTGTGTCATGTCCGGGGCTGGATTGTTAAAATGTTGCTCAGTGTTGACTTAGTTTTTGAGCATTGTTTTTGGTGTGAAATAACTAACCTCATTCTCTCTGTCTAGTTGGTCCTGTCTCTTGTATCTGTTGGTTGCCCACGTGTCAGGTGTGTGGTTGCCTTTCAGTTCGCTGCGTGTCAGCTGGGTTTCCAAGGAGGATACCTTGTCTTCACCCACGTGTCAGGAGCTAGACCGCCCTACCCTGCTGGGCATCGTTCTGCACCTCACCAAGCTTCAACAGATTCCACAAATCTATTCCTGACTTCCACAACGCACACACTCATTCTACGAACACACTCTTCACGGACTGCCCCGGGCACGGCCACAGCACGAGCGCTTCTCTGGCATGTCTCCCCACTGCTGCAGCCAGTGCCCACGCCTGCTACAGTCAACAAGCCAACGCCCACGCCTGCCACAGTCAACGAGCCAGTGCCCACGCCTGCCACGGTCAACGAGCCAGTTCTTGAAGCCTAGACCGCCCCAAAACCCGCGCCTGGAGCCTCAGCCGTCCCAGTGCCAGCGGCCTCAGTCCCGGCCACGGAGGCTGTTGACCAGTCCCTATCGGTATCCATAGCCACTGAGGTTGTTTGTCCTTCCCTGCCTGTGCTCACAACCCTGTAGGTTGTTTCCCTGTCACTGTCTGTGCTCATGACCATGGAGGCTGTTCCCTGTCACTGCCTGTCCTCACAGCTGAGGAAGCTGTTCCCCAGCCACTTCCTGTGCTCACAGCCACAGAGGCTGTTGCCTTGTCACTGCCAGTGCTCACAGTCGAGGAAGCTGTTCCCAAGTCATTGCCTGTGCTCACAGCCACGGAGGCTGCTCCCCTGTCACTGACTGTCCTCACAGCCAAGGAGGTTGTTCCCCAGTCCATGTCGGTCTTCACAGCCACGGAGGCTGTTCCCCTGTCACTGCCAGTGCTCACAGCACTGAAAGCTGTTTTCCTGTCACTACCTGTGCTCATGGCCATGGAGGCTTTTCCCCAGCCTCTGTCAGTGCCCACGGCCACAGAGGCCACAACCCTATTGCAGCTGCCCTTGCTCACAGCTGTCCACGACCAGCACCACACCTGAGAAATCTATGGCTCCGCCCCCTGAGCCACTCCCTCCTGAACCCTGTCCAGCGGCTGCTGCCCAGTTCACTGTCCCCTCTGCACTGAGGCCACCTCCCAGGCCGCCATACTTTGCCTCTGCCCTGAGGCCTCCTCTCAGGCCTCCAGACCATGCCCCTTTACTTAAACGCTCCTGGTATCCCTTCCCTCCCTTTCTATTGTGTTTCCTGTTCTTTGTTAAGTGTTTGTTTTATTTGTCTTGTTTTTTTTTTTTGTTTGATGTTTCCATTGGGACACCAGGAGGCATGCCTTTGGGGGGGGGGTGCTGTCATGGTCCTATCACCTTGTCAGGTTGGGTTTCTGTCTGATGGACGGGACTGTGGCATTATCGTCCCCTTTCTGTCTCATGTTTCGTGTACATTCTTTGTGTGAATGCACAGGTCTGGTTGTTAGTGTTATTTTGAGTTTTGTTTTTGGTGTGAAGTAACTAACCTCACTCTCTCTGCCTAGTTGGTCCTGTTTCATGTATCTGTTGGTTGCCCGCATGTCAGGTGTGTGGTTGCCTTCCAGTTCGCTCCCTGTCAGCTGGGTTTCCAAGGAGGATACCTTGTCTTCGCCCATGTGTTGGAAGCTAGATCGCCCTACCCTGCTGGATGTCATTCTGCACCTCACTAAGCTTCAACGGAGGATTCCACGAATCTATTCCTGACTTCAACAATGCACACGCTCATTCTACGAACACACTCTTCATGGATTGTCCAGGGCACGGCCACAGCATGCATGCTTCTCTGGTACCTCTCCTCGCTGCTGCAGTCGGTGCCAGGATCCTCAACATCCACAGTGACTGCTCACATTTATTTTAAATAAATCCTTTGAACTGTTCCTCTGCATTTGGGTCTGTTTGTCTCGCTATCACTCGTTACAATTTCAATGTTCATATAGATAATATATATACACTATATTGCCAAAAGTATTCGCTCATCTGCCTTTAGATGCATATGAACTTAAGTGACATCCCATTCTTAATCCATAGGGTTTAATATGACGTCAGCCCACCCTTTGCAGCTATAACAGCTTCAACTCTTCTGGGAAGGCTTTCCACAAGGTTTAGGAGTGTGTTTATGGGAATTTTTGACCATTCTTTCAGAAGCACATTTGTGAGGTCAGACACTGATGTTGGACGCGTAGGCCTGGCTCGCAGTCTTCACTCTAATTCATCCCAAAGGTGCTCTATCGGGTCGAGGTCAGGTCTCTGTGCAGGCCAGTCAAGTTCTTCCACACCAAACTCGCTCATCCATGTCTTTATGGACCTTGCTTTGTGCACTGGTGCGCAGTCATGTTGGAACAGGAAGGGGCCATCCCCAAACTGTTCCCACAAAGTTGGGAGCATGGAATTGTCCAAAATCTCTTGGTATGCTGAAGCATTCAGAGTTCCTTTCACTGGAACTAAGGGGCCAAGCCCAGCTCCTGAAAAACAACCCCACACCATAATCCCCCCTCCACCAAACTTCACAGTTGGCACAATGCAGTCAGACAAGTACCGTTCTCCTGGCAACCACCAAACCCAGACTCGTCCATCAGATTGCCAGATGGAGAAGCATGATTCGTCACTCCAGAGAACGCGTCTCCACTGCTCTAGAGTCCAGTGGTGGCGTGCTTTACACCACTGCATCCGACACTTTGCATTGCACTTGGTGATGTATGGCTTGGATGCAGCTGCTCGGCCATGGAAACCCATTCCATGAAGCTCTCTACGCACTGTTCTTGAGCTAATCTGAAGGCCACATGACTGTAGCGATTGACTCTGCAGAAAGTTGATGACCTCTGCGCACTATGCGCCTCAGCATCCTCTGACACCGCTCTGTCATTTTATGTGGCCTACCACTTCGTGGCTGAGTTGCTGTCATTCCCAGTCGCTTCCACGTTGTTATAATACCACTGACAGTTGACTGTGGAATATTTAGTAGCGAGGAAATTTCATAACTGGACTTGTTGCACAGGTGGCATCCTATCACAGTACCACGCTGGAATTCACTGAGCTCCTGAGAGCGGCCCATTCTTTCACAAATGTTTGTAGAAGCAGTCTGCATGCCTAGGTGCTTCATTTTATACACCTGTGGCCATGGAAGTGATTGGAACACCTGAATTCAATTATTTGGATGGGTGAGCGAATACTTTTGGCAATATAGTGTAGATAACACAACACTGCTAAAGAACTGACTCAGCATGTTGATGGACCACACACAATCGCGGACACACTCTTTATCTGCTCATTGTTAAGGGTCTGAACATTTCATCCGCTTTTATTAAGGATGCCATGCTATCTGACCATTTCTGTATTTTCTTTGAAATATTGATTTCTCCTGCCACTGAAGTTAGATCTGTCTCTGTCAAAAAGAGGTACATACCTGTAAATTAGAACACTAGTGTGCAATATATTAAGGCTATATCTTTGAAACCAAGTATATCCGCAGACTGTGTTGATGTTTAACTTTAACTCAAAAGTTAAAAACTGATGGCATTGCTCCTGTAAATGTCAGGACACACACCGGTAGGCGTAAAGCACCTTGAAGAAACACAACAGCAGTGAAAAACATGAAAAGAAAATGCAGGAAAGCAGAATGAATGTGGTGGAAAACACAACTTGAAGTCCATTATAGTATCTATAAAGACGGCCTTCATGCTTTCAATTTGGAACTAGACACAGCTAGGCAGACCTTCTTCTCAAACATTATTAACAGCAATATAAACAACACCCGACCAACACCTTTTTGCTACTGTAGAGAGACTAACAAACAACAAGTTTGCATCTTTTTGTCATGAAGAAGATCAATGATATTAGAATGGCGATCAGCTTGTCCTCATGCTGTACTGAGGTCAGACAGCACCCACAACAAAAACTTCAGAAATGAGTCACTATGTCTGATTTTGAGGCAATTGATGGCAAAACCCTGGAAGAAATAGCACAGCATCTTAAAACGTCAACCTGCTGTCTTGACACACTCCCTACATAATTTTTCCAAAATGTGTTTAACTGTCTAGAAAAAGATCTGTTAGAAATAGTAAATGTGTCACTCCTTTAAGGCATGTTTCCGAAGTCCCTGAAAACTGCAGTTGTCAAGCCCCTTCTTAAAAAGAGCAATCTAAATAAGTCAATATTGAACAACTACAGATCAATTTCAAATCTTCCTTCCATAGACAAAATCATTGAAAATGTTGTTTTCAATCAGCTGAACAAATTCTTAATCTCGAATGTCTACTTGGACAATTTCCAGTCTGGCTTCCGACTGCATCATAGCACAGAGACGGCACTCATAACGATCCTTCAGCTAAATACTGATTCAGGCAAAATATCAGTGCTGGTATTATTAGATCTCAGTGCTGCTTTTGACACTGTTGACCACAACATTCTCCTAGACAGATTTGAAAACTGGGTAGGGCTTTCTGGGACAGTCCTCAGCTGGTTCAGGTCTTATCTAGATGGGAGGGGTTTCTATGTGAATATAGGCAACTATGAATCTGAGTGGACATCCATGACATGTGGAGTCCCACAAGGCTCAATTCTTGCACTGCTCCTGTTCAAGCTGAATATGCTCCCACTAGGCCAAATTATGAGAAAGAACCTAATTGCATACCATATCTATGCAGACGACACCCAGATCTATCTAACCTTTTCACCAAATGACTACAGCCCCATAGACCCTCTGTGCCAGTGCATTGATGAAATTAACAGTTGGATGTGCCAAAACTTCCTTCAGTTAAAAAAACGACAAGACAGAGGTTGTTGTATTTGGCAACAAAGGCAAAATTCCCAAGGTGAATACATACCTTGACTCCAAGGGTCTAAAGACAAAAACATCAAGTAAGGAATCTTGGTGTCATTTTGGAGTTAGACCTTAGTTTCAGTAGTCACATCAAAGCAATAACTAAATCAGCCTACTATCATCTCAAAAATATAGCCAGAATGTTTTGTATCCAGTCAAGAGAAACTTGTTCATGCATTCATCTAGATGGACTACTGCAATGGACTCCTCACCGGCCTTCCCAAAAAGACCATTAGACACCTGCAGCTCATTCAGAATGCCGCTGCCAAGATGCTCACCCGAACCAAAAAATCAGAGCATATTATTCCAGTCCTCAGGTCTTTACACTGGCTTCCAGTTACATTTAGAATTGATTTTAAAGTACTATTACATTTATAAATCGCTCAATAGCCTAGGACATAAATACATTTCAGATATGCTTGTTGAATATAAACCTAACAGACCTCTCAGATCATTAGGATCAAATCAGTTAGACATACAGAGGGTCCACTCAAAACAAGGTGAGACAGCGTTTAGCTATTATGCCACCCGAAGCTGGAACCAGCTTCCAGAAGAGGTCAGGTGTGTCCAACAGTAGCCACATTTAAATCCAGACTGAAAACTCTGCTTAACTGTGCATTTAATGACTGAGCACTGTGCTGCACTTACTGATTGCACTGCATCATTTTATTTCTGTTTTCTTTTCCTTTTTATTCATTTGAATAATTGTTACTTATTTTTTAAATTCGGTTTATTACTTTTTAATCTCATTTCTTCTTCTTAATTGTTTTTAAAATTAATGTTACCTTGTATTTTCTTTATAATTCATATTTAAAGCACTTTGAATTGTCAAGGTGTATGAAATGTGCTATATAAATAAACTTGCCTTGCCTTGCCTTGCCTACTGTATCCAGTCATATAGGATGGACATAATTTGGTCCTTCCTCTAAAATAATAAATATACTCACCTAAGAACACTGTGGCCCTAATAAGGTGCCTGACATTGTCTTCTGCTGCTGTAGCCCATCCACCTCAAGTTTTGACGTGTTGTGCATTCTGAGATGCTGTTATGCTCACTACAATTGTACAGAGTGGTTATCTGAGTTACCATAGACTTTCTGTCTGCTCGAACAAGTCTGGCAATTCGCCATTGACATCTCTCATCAACAAGTAATTTCCATCCACAGAACTGCCGATCACTGGATGTTTTTTTTTTTTTTGGCAACATTCTGAGTAAATTCGTTGTGTGTGAAAATCCCAGGACATTAACTATGGATGTTCCACTAATGTTTGACAACCACAAAATGTTACAATAACTTCTGTCTTCATTTTGAACACTATATCTATTGTTTTATCATTTTAAACCCAACAATTTTCTTAACATGGATGCTTTGCTTAAGAAGTATATCTTTCTTTAAAATAAACGCCACTTGATTTGATATTTTGCTGTCTAATGCAATGATATTCATACATTTTATAGAACGTCAAAAGTGTCCAAATACGTCACTGTTTATATTATGTCTAGAATTATGATAATTTTTTTTTTCTTCTTGCCAACAACAGACAGTGCTATTTCCTATTCACTATTTTACTATAGTGCCATCACTGCCATGACCACATTTTCATATTATGGAATATTCTTTGCACTATTTACAACATTCAGTGATAATTCATGTAATATGATAATCAATTATCTCATTGATATTTTAACCAGGGACTTGTGTTGTTTTCGACCCTGTAACTACAGTAGCTACTGTTTTTGTGACCAGTGAAATGTATTTGTCTGCTGACACACTGACATACAGACAAAGCTCCACTTCACCCATGAAACCTGGACCCTGACATGGCATGCTGCTAACCAATTGAGCCTGGCAAACTTGGGCCTGAGTTTATGGTGCTCTGGCTTTAGGACCCCCGACTGTTCCTCTGTGCTGGCCATGGCGTGCCTACTGAGAAGTGTGACAGCAAGACCTGACAGCTCTGGGGCCAGACCCAAGGACGTGCTGTCACAGCGACACAATGGAGCTCCGCTGGTGTAACTCACACATCAACAACACCCAGCTTCCTGCTGGCGGATTAGAAGGAGCAGGGCTACAAAGGGGCATCTGACAAGAAAGCCGTGTTAAATTGGGCATTAAATTTAACATTTGGTCACAGGGTCACAAGTATTCAACGGGAGATCATGAAAAATAGACATTAGCATTGAAAAAAAATTGGGTGAATTTTTCTAAGTGCTTAGAATGGGATAATGCACTGAGTACAAAATATTACAGAACTTGGGGTGCTTCTTGGTGCATAGAAATCCCATTATAATGTTCTCAAAAGAACTGCATGGTCCTAATGAAGCAAAATTCGAAGAATGCTGCATTCCCGAAAGGTTCTTGTTTATTAGAAGACAGGTTACAAAATTAATCTGGCCTCTCGCCCATATCACAGAAGTCTAATTAATCCAGGATTTAAGACAGACATATACTTGGATCCAACACTCACTGACAACAGGGTCTGTAATCAGCTTGAAGTTTTCAAGAAGCAAAGACTGGAATCTCTTCAAAAGGCTCTCAAATGCATATTGGTCACACTGAATATGGACACTATGCCTCATTAAAAAGAGACAGCAGGTGGATAAAAGCTGCAAAATCTCTTAACCCAAAGAGAAAAAAAAAACCTCCCTTAAAAATTTAAAACTATTACTACGCTTAAGGTTTCATCTGTGGTCACCCTGGTCAACCTTACGTGCTTTCACTGGTCACTTGCAGGAGAGATTTATTTTACTTTCTTTCAAATCCTGCTCCGCAACCACAGTAGAATAACACCACAGAAGCCTGGCGCAAGCACTGCTCCTCATGTCCAGCACACTGTTCAGCTTAAAGTACTGACTGATTGTGGATCTCCATTGTAAAGAAGCAAAAGACATTTCGGCACTGTGTACAGTTAGAAGACAGTGACTTGACCAATAATGGAAGTGATGTCATTAGATGTTGACATAGGAACAGGGTAATTTACAACACAAGGTGAGGAAGTAAGTGTGGATTTCATAATTTCCTATTATTACATGGCTCTCTGGAATCTACTTGATTCTGGTCGGTCATTTGCGACATTCTGCGGTGGGACATTTCATTTAATGACTGCTAAACTGCATAATTGACAGTTGTCCCTGGCAACCAGTGTCATACAATGTACTAGTTTCATGTCTATCGTACAGTATCACTCTGTGGTCTCACATAATAAAAAACTCAGATAAATATTTAACCCTTGTATGGGCTCGCCGGCACCCAACACAAAAATAGGTATTGTTTTAAAGCTTAGAATAAGTGCTTTGAAATTTGCAGACAAATCAGAAGTGTTCTGTTTTTATAGTTTATAAATAATTTTGCACTGCACATATTATTGTAATCAGTAAAAACATCAAACTCATCAAATAGCCATGTGTCATATGTCATTGAAAAGCTCACAAAGAGTAGAATACTCTTATATTTGTTTTACTCATAGACAAAAATATAGCAAGTAATTGCTAAGTATATGTCTTTGACATATATGTTACATGTAAACAGGTGTTGCTTATTTGTCACATTTTTGCTTATAAATTTACGAAACATAAATGGAACATAAAATATCACATACCAATACTTAGAGGAGATGATTATCTTTAAAATAAGCCCACACACATCATTGGTAATTATCGCAAAATAAACCCCTTACAGAATGATAAAAAGAGACCCTGACCCCGAAGGTGCACGACCTTGTCAGGGTTTATTTTGCAATAATGACCGACAGACTGTACATTATCCCTTACATACGCAGTGTCCCACTTTAAATACAAAATATCTTTATTATTACTTTGTAATTTCATGTAATTGGACCAAAACCAATTTGAAAAAAGCTAAGTAGATCTGTGAAACTTCTGCATGACGTGGTTTGGTGAGTCATGAGAGTTGAATGCTTCATATCTGTGTAGCATCACCTCAAGACACAAAACAATTCGTTACACAACTTGACATCAAAAACTGAAATCTTGGGAAGTGAAATAGCGCTCCCTTGCAACAATTGTTTTATTTTTTATTTTTGTATTTATTATTATTGTTTCTTTTACAATTCATGACCACTGTACTCAAGCAATGTCACATACTGATATGTTGTCATATTTGAATGTGTTTATGTGCTTCTTATCATTCAGATTTTTAAGAACTAGGGGTTCTATTTTTGTCTCTTCCAATTTTCGTGCCAGCGCAAAGCACAAGTGGGCGTGGGTGGGAGTGTTTGTGCTATCGGTGGGTGTAGGCGCGCAAACTGTGGGTGTATTGTATGTTAATGAAATGACGCAAAGTGGAATTTGCTATTTTCCTGAGAAATACACTGGTGGCCAAAAGTTTGGAATAATGTACAGATTTTGCTCTTATGGAAAGAAATTGGTACTTTTATTCACCAAAGTAGCATTCAAATGATCACAATGTATAGTCAGGACATTAATAACGTGAAAAATTACTATTACAATTTGAAAAAAATGTTCAGAACTTCTTAAACTACTTCAAAGATTTCTCATCAAAAAAATCCTCCACATGCAGCAATGACAGCTTTGCAGATCCTTGGCATTCTAGCTGTCAATTTGTCCAGATACTCAGGTGACATTTCACCCCACGCTTCCTGTAGCTCTTGCCATAGTTGTGGCTGTCTTGTTGGGCACTTCTCACACACCTTACAATCTAGCTGATCCCACAAAAGCTCAATGGAGTTAAGATCCATAACACTCTTTTCCAATTATCTGTTGTCCAATGTCTGTGTTTCTTTGCCCACTCTAACCTTTTCTTTTTGTTTTTCTGTTTCAAAAGTGGCTTTTTCTTCGCAATTCTTCCCATAAGGCCTGCACCCCTGAGTCTTCTCTTTACTGTTGTACATGAAACTGGTGTTGAGCGGGCTGAATTCAATGAAGCGGTCAGCTGAGGACATGTGAGGCATCTATTTCTCAAACTAGAGACTCTGGTGTACTTATCCTCTTGTTTAGTTGTACATCTGGCCCTCCACATCTCTTTCTGTCCTTGTTAGAGCCAGTTGTCCTTTGTCTTTGAAGATTATAGTGTATACCTTTGTATGAAATCTTAATTTTTTTGGCAATTTCAAGCATTGTATAGGCTTCATTCCTCAAAACAATGATTGACTGATGAGTTTCTAGAGAAAGCTGTTTCTTTTTTGCCATTTTTGACCTAATATTGACCTTAAGACATGCCAGTCTGTTGCATACTGTGGCAACTCAAAAACAAACACAATGTCAAGCTTCATTTAACAAACCAAATAGCTTAGTGATGGTGCTGTTTTTTACATCAGTAATGTCCTGACTATACTTTGTGATCAGTTGAATACCACTTTGGTGAAGTAAAGTACCAATTTCCTTCTGAAACAGCAAAATCTAAACTTCTAAACTTTTGGCCGCCAGTGTATGTCTTGGCGATAAGACGTTTCAATACCACCTCTTAACTCAGTGCAAAGTCCAAATTCAGTTCCTGTATTTTCAGTTTGGAGGTTTCACCAGCAGGTGGTAATTAAGTTCATGTCCAAATTCTGAAAGTACAGAACATCAAATAATGTTCCTTAAATCGCTTTTGAAGCTGTTTGTTGAAACAAAAAATTATGAGATTTGTGTTACAGTTTCTAGAGATCATGGTTATTTTTTTCAACTATTATTATTATTTTTATTGTTATGTTTAAGTCTCTGCAAAAGGGGCCTGTGGAAGGAGAAAGTAAAATGTTTGGATTTGGTATGATGTTTTTCTTAACCTTTTACTCTTAAAATAGGGCCCCAAGTCCGAACAGTTCCATAAGAGTAATCCCCTGTCCTGGCCTGAGTTTCTCTTGTCAAAGTCATTAGCTGTTCTCATAGTCGCTTACAAAAAAAATATTGGGTATTTTCTTCAGCATCAAACCCTCATTCTCTTGTATTGTCCTCTGTAGTAGAATGTTATTGTGCTAAATTTTTAAATGCATTTTCAATTACAAAGAATTAAATTTTTTTTTAGATGGGATGTCCATTAATATAATAAAATGGATGCCTTTAATATTATGATTACTCCAATTTTAAACAGGAGCTTTATTGCTGTTTCAGTGTATGAACATCCAATCTGTTATCCAAGTGTCTCAACACAAATCATTGTAAACCTATTAACATAAGCATCCATAAACATCCAATGTCATGGGACTTGTTGACTCAATAAGGGCACATGCACTGATTGATTCATAACCTTTAAGACCATACGATCCTATCTAAAATGTACAGTAGGAAGAGGGTCTCATTTTCCCCTGGGGTGAATTTGGATTAACAGTGTTTGTGTTTTCTCTTTTTTCAATCTGTCTAGTGAAATTGAGTGAAGTGGGTGTGTCAAACCACCCTTCATCAGTGCCTGTAGACAGCTCTCGTCGTAAATATCATTAATGAGCTATGATGACCTCAAACACTTCACAGGCTGTAAAACACACGCACAGTGTCAGTAATGGGCCAAATCCCGAGGTTGGAACAGCAATGACCAAAGACCCTGGTCATTACCACTGATTTGAGTGAGTATATTTATTTCTTTTTTACAGACATGAGCACAAGAGTTGCATTGATGGAGTGAAGGGGTGGAGTCACGTCACTGTAATGGAAGCTGAAGGGACTGCAGTGCTGTATATATGCAGATTCTCATTGAAATGCAGCTCACTGGTAAATTCAACACGCTTTGACATGCATATAGGCTACATTCCACCCATCAACTCACAATCACAAAAAATACATATATCATTTTGGATGTGATATTAAATAATAATAAACATAACCTCCTGGGACCCGGTATTTATTTATTTTATTTTATTTTATTTTTATTTATTTATTTTTTTACATCATAGTAGTGTTTGTTGCATAAACAAACATAAAACAGAAAAAAAAATAACTTAATCATAATAGCCTATTATTAATATTAATATCAAAATATAAATCAGGCACTGAAAACGTTCCAAGGAACGAAAACTAATTTAATTACAATAATTATTTTTTAGAAACCAAAGTCTAAATGGTTAAATGGTTTATTACAATAAATTTTAAGAATTACACCACTTCCTGTTGCCCAAAAAATGAGGCTTCTCTCTTTTTAATAGGACATGATAAGCATGAACCAGTCTGGCCATTCTTCGTTGACCTCTCTCTTCAACAAGGCATTTCCGTCCACAGAACTGCCGCTCACTGGATGTTTTTTTTATTTTTGGCACCATTCTGAGTAAATTCTAGAGACTGTTGTGTGTGAAAATCACAGGAGATCAGCAGTTATAGAAATACTCAAACCAGCCCGTCTGGCACCAACAGTCATGCCACGGTCCAAATCTCTGAGATAAAATTTTTTCCCCATTCTGATGGTTGATTTGAACATTAACTGAAGCTCCTGACCCATATCTGAATGATTTTATGCACTGCTGCCACACGATTGGCAGATTAGATAAATCTCATGAATATGTAGGTGTACAGGTCTTCCTAATAAAGTGCTCAGTGAGGGTATATAATTACTATGTATGAATAATCCATATACAAGGAAAACTATTGCGGTAAAAAGTACATTTCTCAGTTGTTTCCAAGTCTTTACCGAATTATTGTTAGATATGATGCAATGATATAGATCACACACTGCCGGACTCTGGCCAAAACAAATTAAAACAAATAATTAAAATAATTACACAATTATAAAAAAATAAAATAAAATAAAAATAAAAAAAACGTTTGTATAAAAATAAAGTAATTCGACCTGCAAAAGTTGTACATGCATGCAGGAAGAAAGATTTTGGCTATTAATTGATTTTAGATGGCCTGATGTATTTAAATAAAATATATAAAATATTTTTGGGGATATATTTAATATTAAGAATACATTTATTGAAAGGATGTTATTTTATACAGGCTACTGTATACTTTGCTTGTTATGATTTCTATGCTGATAATTCCCCCACATTGGGGAACATTTTTTAGAATTGCTCATTATCCCTTATTTTGAGGATGTTTTTCCAGACCAGGTCCCTTTTCTTTTTCTTGAGAGATCTGGAAACACTGCAACAGGTCCTCACCCACCCTTGGACAGAGTACTGTAAAAAATAATAATAATAAAACAAATAAAAAAAAAAAATTGTATTAACCGTTTTTAATTTCATTCCAATCGGTTACCAATTGGAAAGGAGGCAGTGGAACGCAGGAACGATAACGAAAAAATTAAATAGCATTTAATTTTTAGTCCCTGATATAAATATTATTATTTTCAAAAAATTTAATTTATACAGTATATTATCATATATCATCACCCCAAACAAAATGGTATCACAAATATATAATATAATGTAATAACACTGTAGCGTGTGTGGTCTTAGAGATATTTCTGTAACAAAAACATACACCCATTACAGAGGAGAACGTTGTTGGTCTCAGGATGAGAGTAATAGTTTAAAATAACATTAAATATAATAATTATTGTTATATTATAACGCAGCATGTGTTTCATGAGTTTTTTAGTCATGAAGTTTGCTAGCTTTGGGCAATGTCTGTTCATATGACAACATGTCATAGTTTCTTTGTCTCGACTTCACACATTACTAGAGGCAACTTCCGCCATCTCTAAGGGCTTCATAATTTAAGACTGTTTTAATCAGTTGTACAGCTTCCAGATCCCACACGCTGTAAAAAGACGATCTACAAATCATTTTAAGATGATGATGCATCTTGTGAAAGTGCAAGCACAGAGCAAATTGCCTTTAAGATAAATAAACGTGTGTGGCGGTGGTAGTGTGTGTCTTTGTGTGTGCGTAGAGAATCCCAGGTGTTATATGATAAATGTGCACTTCAATGCTCCAAGATAATTTTAAAATCCCCTAACATCCAACTAGAAAAACAATTTACACTGAGGTCACCGTAAGCCAAAACAACTCAAAGTTGTTTAAATGTTTCACACAATCCTACACGAGAGAAAATAACCATGTTATAATGTGGTTTATGCTTGTGAACTTGTTTTAGTTAGACCTAATGTGCATAGCCAACAGTAGCTATACAGTATGTATACATTATAGCTATACACTGTGACACCAAACAACCACAAAGTATGTCAGTCATGGTGTTGTCTTTAAACACTCGTATATCCGCAGTGTAATCTAAATTGATCTTTGAGAAGAGTGCACTCAATGAAAAGGTAGAGGATTAGGATGACCGTGAAAGAGATGAGTTTGTCAGGTCTGATTTCAGATCCAGCATGACAGGACGTGGGATTTACCCTCTACTATTGGGTAAACAGAGCTGATCTGAGTCCAGGCCAAGTCACCACATGGGGGGCCCGCAGGGAAGGTGAGGCCCGGTTTTACACTGCTCGTAGCTGTACAGTCCTGTAACTATGCAGCAGGGGTGAACTGGGAAGAGAAATCGGCACTGGATTTGAAATAAAAACCGGCCCAAAAATTGTTTGGCCCCGTTTCATGGCTGTCCCACCGGGAAAATCCCGGTTCTCCCTATGGCCAGTCCGCCCCTGCTATGCTGCACAATATCTTTTTTCTTTTTGTTGTACTGTGTTGGTTCATCCAAGTAATAACGGTCAAATTACACACAAATTTACTGACTAGAGATGTGAAACCGAGTAGCAGCCTAACATACTATTTCTGCACATATTTTTGAAGTTTTTGGGTGAAGACAATTGGCCCACAAACCTCACAAGTTTTTCTTCAGAGGAAAGTTAGCGACTGCTGTTTGGTTATTGGCTTGGATTGTTTATAGTTTTTTCCAGAAAAAGAGAAAAAGAAAGCGAGCTGAGAAAAAGAGCTAAGGCCACAATGGGCCCAAAACTGAAGCAGGTCCGAAAAACCTTTATGCAAGTGCCAAATATGAATCATTGTATTCCAGATGCCAGAAGGGCCTCTCCTGTGTTGCTTAGAGAGCCCCCATGCCAAGGAGCAGCTAGAGGGGAGGCGAGTGGGGGGCTAAGTACCTCAGATGGCTGTACAGTTTCAGTCATGTTAGATATGGCTGGATGCTCCTATTCCTGTAAAGACTGCGTGGGTGGTCTGAGGCAGGGGGCTGGATTTTAAAACTGCCACCTATTAGCTCCAGTGGGCTGTGATTTATGCAGCTGTCAGATTGAACTTCATCAGGCTTGCAGGCCCTGGTGAGTTGTGGGCACCCAAATCAGGAGCTGAGCCTCTCAGGCTCTCTCTTATGGGGATAAAGTAAACTTTCCTCCAAGAGAGGGAGAAAAAGCAGAGAAAGAGAGGGAAGAAAAAATGAGAGGAAAATAGTGCATACCTCTTGTCTTGCTGAGCTTCTCTTCTGAAATATGTCTCCGTCTGGTCTGTGGTGCTGCAGTGTTGAAAGTTTGGTTTCTGCATAGCAGAGGTGGGGGGGGGGGTGGTTATATTTTGAAATTGAGCATAATAATTGTATTTAGAAGCCAATAAAGGTTGATGTTAATGCTAGTACTTAAGATATTTAAGAATTTATTATTGTTTAGAAAGATGCATAAATGGTACAGAATTCATTAAAACTGATTTGTCTGAAACGTTAAAACCAAGGGAATTTCTAGTCTTTTATCAGTACTGGGACACAGGTGGGGGAAGTTAAATACCTTTTTTGAGTTTTTGTGGGCTACAAAGCATTTCTACTCTTACTCTTCGACTAATTCATATGACTGGTTGAAGTTTCTCAAAATTACATTTAAAAAATGTAGCCTGTTGTGGCAGTACCATTTTACCGTGATGGTGTCAGACGGCAATACCTTTGATGTACAGTACACCATGGTTCTAAATTATTACCGTTTTCATTTAAACCATGGTATTTATATGGTACTCCAATGTTCATGTTCAAAAACCTTGGAAATGCCAGGTGATGATTCTAGGATTTCAATCTTAGGGGGGCTTAGCCCCCAATGACACTGTAAAAATGTGCACATTTAATGTATATCATTCCATTGCATATATATGGTATTTTGTTTTGTTTAAACTATGTTTACATCATTTAAGCTAGTTAGCTAATATTGATTCAGAATATTGTCATTTTCTATATAATAAACACTTATAAAGTTACAAAAATTAACCAACCAAACTGACCCAGCTCTCCGTGCCCACTCCAATCTGTCGATGTATCACCAGCTATCTGACAGATAGGCAGCAGCAAGTGAGACTGGGGAAACTCATATCCGGGACCCTCACTATTAGCACCGGTGCTCCTCAGGGATGCATTCTCTCTCCACTGCTCTTCTCCTTGTACACGAATGACTGCACTGCAAAAGACCACACTGTCAAGCTCCTGAAGTTTGCAGATGACACCACGGTCATTGGCCTCATCCGCGACAGTGACGGGTCTGCATACAGATGGGAGGTTGATCAGCTGGCTGTCTGGTGCGGTCACAACAACCTTTAGCTGAACACGCTCAAAACAGTGAAGATATGTGGAAATGTGCAGGTAGAATCACTCTGGACCCCACACACTCTGCCCACTCCCTCTTTGAACTGTTGCCCTCTGGCCGGCCCTACAGAGCACTGAGCGCTAGGACATCGAAGCACAAGAACAGTTTTTACCCTCAGACCATTTTCCTCATGAACAATTAAACTGCCTCAGGACTCCCATAGTGCATTAATGTAAATACATATCTCATGTACATAAGTAAATTCACATATTTAATTCAATAACTGTACATACCCCTTCCTTGCACATATATTACCACTTGCACATGTACACACGCCATTCTGTTATATGTCCTATTATTTGTATGTCTGTTTATACTCTTACCTTGTTTTTTTTTCTGTGTCTCACTGTAATGTTCTGTGTGCACTTGCTTGTTTCTCCTATCACCAAAAGAAATTCCTTGTGTATGTGAGAACACTTGGCAATAAAGCTCATTCTGATTCTGATAACCTAAACCGCTTAAAGAATATAGAAAAGCCATTTATTAGTGTAACTGTCTATTTATTGGCAGTACGTTTCATCTGTCCTAATCCTTCCTTTTTTGTTCTCTATTTATTAACAAAAATGGTAACACTTTACAATTAAACCTTAAATGCATACCTCGGGTCTTTAGAGACCCGGGACCTCATTCCACCCCTGTACCGCATCCATTTTTTAGTATTCCTCAATCTATATCATATAAATAGTGTGACACACAAAAAATGGAAAAATTGCTAATAAATAAATAAATAATTATAATGTTTAAGTACCAAAAGTGTATAGGGTGTCAAGAGACCCGAGGTATGTAAGAGTATAAATTTTTTTTTTTGTTTTGTTTTTTTTTTTTGTTTTGTTTTTTTTGTTTTTTGCACTTCCATAAATTATATATTTTTTTATAATTATTTCATAATTATTTAAGTTTACTATCACAGGATATCTGTTTCTTTGTGTATTACAATATTACAAAATGAGAACTTTATTCATACAAATAAATACTATATCATGTTGACTTTCTGTGCAACAATGAATTGACAACAATGGTGATTTATCAGTATTCCAAATGGGTGTACACATATTATACATGTTATTTCTTAAGGTGGCACTGATGTTTCAGTGATTGGATTTATTTACATTTGACATTGCTATTTGAGGAAGAAACAACATGAAAGTAAACTTATAGCAATGAAAAGTATGATATGACTATTGTCATTTGGGTGTACTACTGAAATTATTTAAGTTGTGAATCTATTTAGACTCAAGTGCCTGAAAAAATACACAATCTACACATAAATTACACATACATTACACACGTGTAGATTATGTGTGTCAGGGTTGAATGTGTTTTTGTTAATGTCTTTTATGTCAGGGTTGTGTTTTGTTCCATGCCATGTTTGTTCCTGTTTCCTTGTCATGTGATCTTGTCATGTGGTCCCCTGGTCATGTGATTTCATGTTTCCCTCCATGTTCATGTGTCTTGTTTTCATTGGATTATTGTCTTGTTACCTTGTTATCAGTTCTGTCTTGTCATTGGTTATCATTGTCATGTTTCTCCCTTGTCCATGTATTTTAGCCTCATGTTTGCCATTGTCCATTGTCAGGTATTGTTTATGTAATGTCGTGTTATTTTTTAAGTCAAGTCAAGGCAAGTTCATGTTTATGTTTTGTTCAAGTCAAGTCAAGTTTAGTTTAGTCAAGATCATGTTTTTGTTTTGTTCACGATTGGAGTTATGTTTTTTGGATATCACATTTGTAAATAAAACTGCACTTGAGTTCTTCACATCATCTCATCTTCATCTGCCTGTCATTGCCAGCCCATCGTTACAATGTGTTATGTGTAGCTCAATATGTGTTTGACAGCCAGCTGCATCTCATCAAAACATCAAAATATATAAAAAATAATTTTATTTTCTTGCTTTCTAATAGTCTTAAAAATATTTTTACAAATTTTACACTGAGCATTTTGTACATACATTTTTGACATTTACAATTAACAAACCAAATTGCATACATTTGAAAAGCAAACCAAAGCAAAAGAAAACAACCTTTAAAACCATCTTTAATCTTAACTTTAAAACCAAGAGCTATATAATTTATACAGCAATTTCAACATTGAGTTCACATTTTTCAGTTTAGAAAGGAAAAAGCAACCAACATTTCACAAACCTGGAGAGTTTCACACTAAACGCCTGTTCTGTTTTGAAACAGCCGACAGAAATACAGAACACATGACAGACAACATGATTGGTGAAATATTGTCAAGGAAAATGTTTCTCAGGTTGGTATGTCGACATTTTTAAATAAACTTTTACTGGAGCACAGCAGAAATTAACTGGTGGCTGGAGCTCTTGCTTTATTTCAAAAGAGTTTAGTGATGCCCTGAATGAGTGGACGCCCCACTCATTTCATTTAATTTCATTGTAGCTCTCCATTTCTTCTTCTTCTTTTTTTTCTCCCCTTTTCTCCCCAATTTGGAATGCCCAATTCCCAATGCACTCTAAGTCCTTGTGGTGGCATAGTGACTTGCCTCAATACGGGTGGCGGAGGACGAATATCAGTTGCCTCTGCGACTGTCAATCCGCACATCTTATCACGTGGCTTGTTGAGCACATTACCGTGGAGACATAGCACGTGTGGAGGCTTCACGCTATTCTCTGCAGCATCCATGCACAACTCACCACGCGCCCCACCGAGAGTGAGAACCATATTATAGCGGCCACGAGGAGGTTACCCCATGTGACTCTACCCTTCCTAGCAACTGGGCCAATTGGTTGCTTAGGAGACCTGGCTAGAGTTACTCAGCACGCCCTGGATTCGAACTCATGACTCCAGGGGTGGTAGTCAGCCACCCACTCTCCATTTATTCTTGACAGTTCTTGGCATGAAAATGAAATGGAAAATGTCTCTAGTTCAATAGAAATTAAATGGTACTTATGTGTTTCTTTTTGTTTAGCTGTAACCATCAAACCAGAATATCAATGGTTGGTTCAGGTTTCCATGTAAGATAGTGCAGTCTTGCTCTAATATTCATGTTATCGTGGCACCTCACTACAAACTACAATGCATTATACTAATATAGATTACTGCTAAGAATTATGTTGGTGGCTGTCAGCCACAAATTTGGGCATTTCCAATTAAATGCTTTTTTATAATGTTAAAATGCTTTTTGCTGGTATCCCTCCAACAATTCCACCTTACATCATTCCTTTCACAGTTTTAGCCCTAATATACAAGTTTTAATAAGGAGACAACTGAATAGCAAAAGCTCAGTAGTCTCATTTAGGTCTGTCTAAAATCAGTGTTACAGATTTACTTGTCAAGGATTCTTTTTAAAGAGAATGTATTTTTTAGTCAGCTCAACACTTTGCTTTGACAGATGACTTAACTAAATTAAAGATGACTGTCATTTTTTTTTTTTTTTTTTTTGTTTTTTAGCCAGATGTATAACCAAAGAATGCATATTTGCAGAAAAGATTAATAGGAAGAAGGCACATTTCTACTTTCAGATGTAAACTTTTAGGATTCTCTGTATAAGAACCAGAATTCTAAATTATTTTGTGGAATGGCCCTTTAACATAGTTAACAAGAGCCAGCAACAGAAACATTGCACATTCCCCTTCCCATTATTTTACATGTGGGAAAATGCACAACACAAGCTCTCATTCCCTCAGTGCTGCGTTAATCACCAATCAAAACAACACCCTGATCTCACCACGGCTTAATATAAAACATCAGCAAAACTATGAGGAACACATGTCTCTTTTCTCTATTCATTATGGGGAAGGTGTTAGCACTAGCATGGGGTACTCACTAATTGGCCACCAGATGGTCATTATGTGGCATGTTTTGAGGAGCGGGTTTTGGCGGGTTGTTGTTGTTGTTGAGCACCTGGGGTGCTTTGCTTTCTGATTGGAAGTTTTCTTGACAGATGATTTATTCATGTCATGTCATTGGTCAGACCTCTAGCCACAAGGCACAAATTAAGGGGGTAGCTCCCAAAATGCCCTGGTTGTGGGTAGAAAGACTGGGCTCATTTACACAATGAGCCTTTAACAATGTAAGGGGTCAGACCATTCATTTGATTAGTGCTTCAGTTGTTCATAGCACAAATCACAATAGTTTATGTATCTGAAGTGTTTTGGTAAAGTTATTGCTTTCAATACATAAGTTCAATCAATAAGTTTGTTCCTTTTATAACATGCATCAAAGAATGAGTAAATGCTACTTTTTTTTTGCATTTTTCTAAATTAATAAAAAATTTCACTACACTCCGGTTTCCCCCACAAGTCCAAAAACATGCAGGCAGGGGTGTAAAGTAATTGAGTAAAAATACTTATGATTGTACTTAAGTATTATTTTTTGGGATTTGTACTTTACTTGAGTGCAATTTAAACTAAATACTTGTACTTTTACTTAATTATATTTCCAAAGAAAAAATAGTACTTTTTACTCCTTACAATTTTATTTAAACTTGAAAAGTTTTTGCAGATCATTTTATTTCGCCTTACTGGACTGAAGACTGCATCCGATAAACGACAGATGACAGACCAGAGGTCAGTAATTTCAAATGGAGTGTCGCACGTCAGCTTTGTGGAGTTCTGACCATCTGCAGAGGCAGAATTTCAGATTTGATTTGAGCTTCAGATACGTTGAAATATTTGTGCGACTATATGTGTATGTGACCGCCCGACTGAATGTGATGTATTCATTCAAAACTATGTGCACGAAGTGAGAAACACTGATGTTTTTTGTCCTAAACTTTATTCTACGCCTGCAAATATATATATATATATAAACAAAAGGCTTTTGTAATTAGACGTGTACATGTTATTTATATCTGCACTTGCCTTCATATTTAAAAAATATCTATGAATTTCTACTCCCTGTTTGCTGAATTATTATTGCTGTTGTTAGGCAACTATTAATTATAATAATAACTATAAAACCAGCAATGATAATAATAATACAAATAATGGAATCTGAGTAAATATTAATTATGAATTTTTTTGAATTCATCCATCTGCTCATGCAAGGTTTGGTAGCAAACTTCAGAAAACAATTCACGAAACCAACATTACTAACTTTCTTCAAAGCTTATTTTGACTTTTTTATTTTTTCTTAAGGGGCTGGGTGCTCTCACATCAATTTGTGAGTGCCTTCTCTCATGCCTCAAACATTGTGTGACCATGGCAACGTTTTTGCAAAATAAAATAAAGTGGTTCATTACACGTCTCAGGGCAGTTCTGAAGTGAAATGTCCACTGTGTGGTGCTAAAAGCGAGTGAAATGATCTCGCGAACAGATGATGATTTTAAGGTTAATGTCCTATCGAGATTTAAATCAACAAAACCTACCTACCTCCCTACCCTTAATGTTAAACCAAACCTAACCGATAGTGTCATAAAAAGCACATTTTTGAAGCAACCGCATCATTTTGTGTGCTTCTATGACACTTTCGGCTCACATGTCGACTCGCGTGCTCTTCAGGACTCATACCCCGATCCTTTGTATCACATGTGCAAAGCTCTATCAGTTAGGATACTGCGCAATTTGATCACACTTAAACAAGCTTTAAAGTATAGTTGGTTATGTAATGCAAATGTTAAAATGAGTCATGTGCTATAGTAAATGTGTTCATGTCATAAGATAGCATTGTGTGAGGAACTCAATGAAAAGTACATGTTTATGAACTGATAATGTGCCGTTTTACTCGTGATTTGAGTGAAAGGGGATTCAATTAATTGTTGTTTTAGCACCTCTATTGTTCATTCCACCAGGAAATTGCTGTGTTACCTACAACATGCCACAAACAAATTATTTTGTATAAAGGTAGTTATTTTTACATGATTCTATGACCAGGTTGAGAATGCCACTGGGGGAGAAATATGACAGTCGTCAGAGACAGTAATATGGTGACTTAACAAACCAGTCTAATTTAACAACATCCTCTCTCACACAATCTCCTCTCTTGATTTAATTCTAGCTAGGAAAAAAATAAAATAACTTTTTAATTTTTTAATACTTAAGTACAATTTAATGTGAATACTTTTTACTTTCAATCAAGTATGTTTTTGGCTTGATGCTTGGACTTTTAACTGAGTAAAATTTTCACTCAGTATCCATACTTTCACTTAAGTATAATTTCTGAGTACCCCTGCATGCAGGTTAAGTGAATTGGAGACTCTAAATTGTCCCGTATGTGTGAGTGAGAGTCCCCCAGCCATTGCGTCAGGAAGGGCATCTGGCGTAAAAACCTGTGCCAAGTCAAATATGCGGATCACGAATGGTCCACTGTGGCGACCCCTAACGGGAGCAGCCGAAAGAAGAAGAAGAATACAAAATTTCATTACACATAATATTATCAGCATAACGATTTGGGTTAAAAGCTGAAGTGAAACATTGACATGAATTTCAGAATATAATGAGAATAATGGAGAATCTTAAATATGTTAAATTAAAGTTACAGGTTAAATTAAAAAATAACCAGGTTTTCAATGTGATCTTAGTTTTTTTTTTTTTTTTTTTTTTTCTGGTCTTGGACCCCAGCATGCTCTTCATGTTTTTGTCTGTATGTTTTCTTAGCTCAACATTTTTAATTCTCTTTTCACACGACAGCAAAAAGAAAGCAACTCTATAGAAAGACCTTATAAACATCATCCAGAAACTTTGTGAGGCATATTCCTTTGCAATTATATATGGCCAATTTATGATGTGGTGTGCATGAGTGCAAATATTTGGTTTCACTGTGTTCTTTCTGGGATTAAACCCATATTATGTACTTCAAAGTCTAAAAATACTTGCACATGCGTGGAGTGTGACGTGCACCTCTTCAGCCAAGCTCCCTGTGTAAAGTGGTTTGTTTAATTTACATTGGGTCATGTGCAGAGGTCATTTGATTTTGGAGAAAGGCTTTGCTTGAGGTCACCAACACACTTTCCAGATGTGCCAGAATATGATCAAACAGTTTTTAAGTAGAACCATGTAATTTTGTGACATAATGATATTAAAGATGGCAATTTGGTTTCCCAAGCAAAATCTAACTTTATGAGTAGCTCACCATAGTCTTGAGGTTTGATCACATTTGTACTTGTTATTGGAAATATATATATATATATATACTGTATATTTAAAAATAGGCCTGCACTAAAGACTGTTCTGCCATAAGTGAGTAAAGAGAAAACTAAAGAAATAAATGCTATTGTTTTTCCACATGATACTGAACTCTGGCTAATATTAGCACTTAATGCCTTCTTACTGAAGTTTTGGGGAATATGAACCATATCATTAGCAGGGAAATCTAGCAGTTTATTGTTTTTCTTTTTCAGAAAGAGGCAATTTTGACTATAATTATGACAATGATTGTGTGAGAAAATGTAAGTCATTATTCACTGATAATTTTGCCTTTAAAATCTTGCTTAACAGCCATGGTCACCATTCACTCTCGTTATGAAAAAGAGCAGCTTGAACACTCTGTTGTAAATAACTACTTTTGGTTTCCACAGAAGAAAGAAATTCATACAGGTTCCAAAAAACACGAGGGTGAATAATTATTTTTTATTTTATTTATTTATTTATTTATTATTATTATTTTATTATTATTATTACTGAGTGAACTATTCTTATAGCTTTACATTTCTCCAGCCGAAACTATGTCTCTCCAGAGCAAAACTGATGAGCCATGTCACTGTTCATGTGTGTTGGAGAGTCTTTATCCAGAACACCAAACCCTTCCAGCCCTCATCGTCCTCCTACACTGAGCCTTGTATGCAAAGGACGCTCAGTTTGTTTAGCTCAATGGACCATTCTAACCACTTGTGGCCTGGCGCCCATTGCCCAGTGGAACATATGGTGACAATCTACCCTAGTCAGGGAGATTCATGGATGGGAGATTCACAGAGAGCTCACCAGATCTATGGTATATATTTCACGTAAGGCCAGGGGTCAACAGAAGAGAAGATTAGACTCACACACTCAATATATAATGCCATCTCTCTCTCTCTCTCTCTCTCTCTCTCTCTATAGATGACTTCTTCGGTAACTCCTCAAGTAAATATTTATGTTGCGTTGCAATGTATTTAATCTGGGAGAGCAACGCCACCATGTGGATGTTAGAGTAATTGCAACAGGTGGGGTGACACCTACTTTTTGAAAACTGTATTATTAGTCTTTGAGTATTTTATTCAAAGCATTGAGTAAAAAAAAACATAACATAGGAATACGCTTCATTTATTTATTTTAAAATACAAAGCAAAATGACGTAAAGCTAATTATATTATAAAATTATCTTTAAGGATAGTCAGTGCATGGAACTATGTCACTTGTTGCTTTAGCTGAGGATATTAGATGTCTTAATACCCATTCTACCTGAAAAACATAAGTCATGATAGCAGCACTTATGTATTATTTTCATCGATCTGATGTGCTAGTTTTTACCTTAATTAATTACCATGTACAGATATGCAATTTAGACCAATGCAGTTGGATGGCATCCAGCAACTTAACTATGTACATTAATTGTTGGCATATTTAAAATAGTTGAAAGAAGATAAACATAATGCAATATACAATAATTCCCTCTTAATGGTGCACTCAGTTTTTTTTCCTTAAAAGTTTTACTCCTAAAAAATGTATAGTAATTTTGAAACATAGGTATAAAATCATGAGCAATCACATGAGATGAAGACACCAGTCATATCAGTAAGATCTTAGAGACCAAGATCTCTAATCAAGTCGTTGAGGTCTTTTTGTTTGGGGTAGTATGGGTTTCTCACCTCAGCTCCACCTCTTAAATCCCTCAAAGTCCATATCCTTGCTGCTGATCTTGATAAATTCAAGGAGAACATGGGAGTGTACTCGGAGGAGCAAGGCGAGCACTTCCATCAGGATATACTGGACTTTGAACACCGCTACCAAGGACAGTATAACGAGAACATGATGGGAGACTACATTTGGGGGCTGATTCGTGAAAGTGATTTACAGTATAATCGTAAATCTCGAAAAACTACTCACTTCTAAATCTTTTGTAGTTATTTTTGTATTACTTTAGTATAAATACATTTTAATTTGGATTCATATGTTGTTGTTTTTTCTGACTTTATGTGAATGAGAAGACACAAATTTGCCCGTTTTCTCATTGGAAATAGGTACATTTCAAAATATCACTGTCCTGGTCACAAAAGCAAAGTTTGTGGGGAATATTAGCCATTTTCCATACTTTTGAGGCATAAGCAATTAGGAAATAACACTTACTACCCAGGAACAAAAGTTGTGTTACACAATCAGTTTCTGATGTGCCAGTGAGTAGTTAGAAAAAGCACCAATGTACCTTAAACATATAAAAAAGAAACTTAACTTGCATGGTTTCACATGATTTCATACATTTATGGCAGTAAAACAACATGCATGGCTACATTTTCTCATTGTTTCTCTAAATAAATCTAGAGGGAACACTTATGAACTGATCCTAGCA